>NC_046372.1:21204564-21339564 GCF_011125445.2 Fundulus heteroclitus
CTCACCAGCGAATCACAGACAGGTTTATTTCCATCCAATTAGAGTATGGCTTGCAAATACTGCATTCAGATGAAATAAATCACAACGCTGCAGCTTTTGGCAGAAATTACTCAACATAACGGTGGGATTGAAGAAAAAACAACAACCCATAAACAGTTTAATATTTTAGCCTAAATTTTTTTGTCTAAAATAATTCCTTAAGTTACTAAGAGAATTGTGAAAAATGTTTTTGTCTCTTTTCTTTTCAGCTTCTGGGAGGTGATGCAAAAGTTTCTTGTGATCATAGTCATCACCATTGTCATCATTAATTAAATAGCACTTTAACACGAGGTAAAACAAAATAACATCTTATAAAATGACTTGGGTAAAGACTCAGCAATTTACACAGCAGAAATACGAGTATTAAGAAAAGTTGAGAAAGATCAAGTCTCAGTAAGGTTGTAGGCCAATTAGTAAAAATATTTTTTAAGACAGGTTTTAAAACTGGACAGGGGAGGGGCCTGTGAAATGTACAAAGGTAAGTTGTTCTATAACTTAGGGGGGCCCAATAGAGAATGCCCTGTTCCCTCGAAGCTTCTGCTCAGAACTGTGAATGAGCAAGTGTAACCAAATCAAGATACTCAGAGTCCTGATAGCAGTTTACTATCAACCAGAATTTATTAATATATTTCTGGAACAGAAATACACCACACCTCAGTATCCTTTAACATTTATTAGTACACAATAATAAAACAATATTGTGGATAAGGACCTTATAGTGACATCCAGCGCTGTAATTCACAGATCAACTTAAAATCTTCAAGCAAAGGAGATAACTCCGGTCATTTTAATTTTCAGGAAATAGTGTCCTTCCCTTCTGGAGTATCTACTCAAAAAAAAATAATAGTTCACCCGTTCAGGAGTCCAACAAAAAGGGCTCCTAACTGTTCTTTCAAAAATAAAATAAAATAAAAGCTGGCCAGCAAAATAAAACAAATTAGAGCTCTTTTTTAGGCAGTGTTCATGTGTATGTATTGCAGAGGGGAGTTGGGGAATATGTCTGTGTGTTGCCTGCAGGATAATCAGGGAATTTCCAGACGTCCTCCGTGAGCACCGGGGCACCTCAGCCAAGCTCTCTCTCTCTCCCTCTCTCACCCGTGTCAACCGACCGCCGTATCTTTGGTCGCTCTCTCTCTCCCTCTGTTGTATCTCCGTGACCGCCGCTAACAATGAAAAGTCACAGTTGTGAACTGGACGAGAACAGATGCGTTGCTCTGGTATCTCCTACGTTGCTTAAAGCCCGCGATTTTCACTCGGGGCAGCAAAACGCCAGACTGTCCATTAAAATATATATAAATATAGCAACGGAACAGCATAAAGAAATCAACATTTATAAAATGAAATAACACTGTTCCACAACATGGCTGGGATTAGCATTCCGTTACCTTTATGCCACATTTAACAGACATATAAAACATTACATCCCTTCAAGAAATACATATCTTTAATTCGGCCATTAAACTCAGCCTTATTAACATTAATAACGTTACCCAGAACATGTTATTGCTCACCTAACAATGAAAAGTCACAGTTGTGAACTGGACGAGAACAGATGCGTTGCTCTGGTATCTCCTACGTTGCTTAAAGCCCGCGATTTTCACTCGGGGCAGCAAACCGCCAGACTGTCGCAAACTGTCGTAACTTGTTGCAAACTGTCGCAACAGTGCAAAAAAAACGATGCACCTTGAACGCACCAAAGAGTAACTCTAGTTACCTCTGGGTTACATCCTCCCCCACTTAGACTGTGACGTCCCCGTCACTACTACTTGCCATAGCATGTACTACCCAGGCAAGTTGCTGCTGTAAAGACAAAAAGAAACAATGCAATAGTTCCTGCTGTGTGTGGGGATCTACACTGTGGTGTGTACAAAATGCTCTGCCACCTACTTGGTAGTCACTAAGGTAAGAAGGCGGTACCCTACGTCTCTGTGGTCTACCCTGTGGTGGAGTAGAATCAACCTCTGCATTACTTTCTGACAAATTCGCTTGCTCTGAAATAAATTCAGGGGCTGCAGGATTCAGAGACTTATCAACTTGAGATACCGACTGTTCAGAGACTCCAGGCATCAAGTAATGGGACTCCACATTTATGTTGTCCTCCACAAAAGACAAAGCAGCCGCATCACTCACTTCCTCAGGTGTCTCCGGCACCTGAACCTGACTGCCCAGCACATCATTAACCTCCTCAGCCTCCCTCACAGCTGCAGGTAAAAACCCACAGGGAAGGAGCATGTCACGATGCAGAACCCTCTCTCTTCCTTCTCCATCTTCCGGTTTTACTACATAGACAGGGATACTCTCATCAGGCTGTTTGACAACGACATGAACAGTATATTCCCACTTGTCTGAGATTTTGTGCTTCTTCCTGAGACTCAGATTCCTCACCAAAACTCGGTCTCCTACTTCTAAGGGCAGAGCAGTCACTCTAGCATCCCAGCGTCTTTTGTTCAACAGCTGTCGCTTTTCTGCATTTCTCGACGCCAGTTCATATGCATGCCTGAGTCTTTTCTTCAAATCTCTCACATACTGTGTGTGTGTCTTGGGATTGTAGCCTGGAGGGCTGATGCCGAAGCAAAGGTCGATGGGGAGACGTGGCTCCCTCCCAAACATGAGAAGAAAAGGAGCTTCCTTGGTCACATCATGCTTCGTACAATTATAAGCATGCACGAGAGGTCTGACATACTTCCTCCATTCCTCTTTCTTTTTCTCCTCCAGAGTTCCCAAAAGATCAAGCAGTGTTCGATTGAATCTTTCTACTGGATTCCCTCTCGGATGGTAGGGAGTTGTCCGAGATTTTGAGATTCCAGCATGCTTACAAAGCTCTGCAACAACCTCTGACTCAAAACAGGCACCCTGATCGCTATGCAGTCTGCGGGGGAAACCATAATGACTAATGAAATTCTCCCACAACACTGTAGCAACAGTCTTTGCTGTCTGATCTCTAGTTGGGTACGCCTGTGCATACTTTGTGTAGTGATCAGTTACTACTAGTATGTTCCGAGTGTCTCTTGAGTCAGGTTCCAATGTCAAAAAATCAATGCAAACTAATTCCAAGGGAGCCGTGACCTTGATGTTAACCAGTTTGGATGCCTTTTGAACCCTAGACTTACGCCTCACACATCTTTCACAACTTTTGCATTTACTTTCGATGTATTTTGACATCTTCGGCCAGTAAAATCTAGCTCTGGCTAACTCCAATGTTCTTTCTATGCCCATGTGACCGACATCATCATGAACACCTTGGAAAGCCCTCTCTCTGTGACTACTGGGCATGACAAGCTGATTATAAGCCTCACCCCTTTGGTTGAGAACTTTACGAAACAGTACACCATCTACCAAAAGTAACTTTGTCCTCTCCCTCAAAAGGAGAGCTACCTCTGGTTCCTCTGACCTTTTGTCTACTGCCTCAACATCTAACTCCGCTTCTAATATCTCAATAACTCTCCACAAGGTGGCATCTTCCCTTTGCAACTTATGCCAATCCTCCATAGTCATTTCCGGCAAAGCTGAGTGACCCGGACCTGGGACTGGGTCTTCTAAATCCTCCGGAACAGCACTTTCATCACACAGAAGTGTCTCAACTGCTGGTACCCCATTTGCAGGATCTTGCTCATTTTGTGTGGCTGTATGGACATAGATGCTGTGACGCATACAAAGAGTTTGAACTGTCTCTTCATCTAAGAACTTGAAATCTTCAGTTGCCAGGTTAGCACGATCCATCATACTAGAGATTCTTCTGTCTATCTCTTGAGACTCTTCATCATCTTGAGACTGCCCCTGAGGTCTCCTAGAGAGCCCATCAGCATCAACATTCTGCTGACCACATTTGTAACGAATGTCAAAGTTGTACAATGACAAAGCAGCCAGCCACCTGTGGCTTGTGGCGTCCAACTTTGCGCTTGTTAACACGTACGTTAACGGGTTATTATCTGTCATAACGGTAAAACTAGCCCCATACAAAAAGTCATGAAACTTCTCACTAACCGCCCATTTCAGGGCCAAAAACTCTAACTTATGCACAGGGTAGTTTTTCTCACTTTTGGACAGACCACGACTGGCATAAGCCACAACACGAGTTTGTCCGTCTTGAACTTGATATAGAGCTGCACCTAAACCCGTTGTGCTAGCGTCAGTGTGAAGCAAATATGGTAGCTGCCAGTTGGAAAAAGCGAGCACAGGTGCTGAGGTCAATTTTTCAATTATGAACTCAAATGCTGCTTGGCACGTAGGAGTCCAATCTGCTCCAAGAGGTTGTGACTGTTTCCGCAGCCAGTGTTTAGGGCCTTTGTGCCTGGGGGCTAAGTCACCTTTTAACAAATCATTTAAAGGTCTGACAATTTTAGCATAATCCCTGACAAAGCGCCGATAGTAACCAGTGAAACCTAGAAATGATCTGAGCTCTTTGGCTGTTTGAGGCCGAGGCCATTCTTTGACAGCTGCAACTTTGTCAGGGTCAGGCTGAATACCCTGAGCAGATATCACGTGGCCTAAGTATTTCACTGAGGTCTGGAAAAACTTGCATTTGGAAGGAGACAGTTTGAGACCAAAATCTGCAATACGTTTAAGAACTTTCATAAGTCTTTCCTCGTGTTCCTCCAGCGAGCTGGAGAATATTATGAGGTCGTCGAGGAAAGCAACAACCTCCTGAAGGTTAATGCCTTCCATCACCTTCTCCATAGTTCGCTGGAAGGTTGCTGGGGAGTTGGTCAGGCCCTGTGGCATCCTTCTGAATTGCCATGTGCCAAAAGGAGTTGTGAATGCTGTCTTTGGTCGATCAGCTGTTTCAACCTCCAGCTGGTAATAGCCGCTCTTAAGGTCCAAGACAGTGAACCATTTTGAGCCCGATAACAGGGTGAATGTCTCCTCTATACGAGGCAATGGGTAAGCATCCTTTTTTGTCAGATTATTCAGTCTGCGGTAATCTACCACCATCCGCAACTCTCCATTTTTCTTTCTAACAAGAACAATTGGAGAGGCGTAGGGACTGTGTGATTCCTCTATGATGCCTGCGGCCAAAAGGTCTTGAAGATGCCTTTTCAAATCATTAAAGTCGGCAGGTGAAACACGTCTGGTCCGCTCTTTAAATGGTTCATGTGGCTCTAGCTCTATCCGATGAGTGACTCCTGCTACACTTCCCACATCCAAATCATGTCTTGAAAATGCACTGGGGACTTCTTTATTTATTCTAGCCTCTATGTGCTCCTTTAACTGTGGGGGTATGGGGCTCTCATCAAAGTCAAGATGGAGAGTGTCTGCTACAGAACTGTTTTTCTCATTATGGGAGACCAGCAAAGACTGTACTTGCTGCTGAGGCACCTCCGAGTGGACGTTTGGATCGGCGGGAAGAACAGGCACCGCCCAATCAATGGCAGAACACTCAGCAATGACAGTCTTTGGATACAAGATGATGTCATGTTGAGAATCATTTTTGATGGCAAGCTTAAGCCTACTGTGGGATTCAGTTTTTACCTCAACTACCTGATCATAGACAATCAGGCCTCCTGGTGTGGGAAACTCCTCTGCACCGCTCACAAGAGCTTGGAAACCACCACGGCCAGGTTTAGTGTGACAGATGGCTTTCAATGTGTAAAGCATGCCGTGCTTCAGGCGTACGGGTACTTTGCTGCTGAGCGTCACACGCATGACTTTAGCATCTTTGTTTTGGGAATCAATCCGTTTATGACACTCTGCATATGCCATTTTCCAATTAGCCTGAATGGGCAAAACTTCAAGGAACTTTGGTCCACCCTGCTTTATGCATTCTTGTCTCATTGGGCATAGGATGTTTGTGCCAACTAAAAGTGGATACTTGGCATTGTATGACTGATCTGGGCTCACTAAAGCCAGAATATGAAAATATTGGTCCGTGCCACACACATTTTTTGGAAACTGGACATCAACTTCCACATATCCCACATAAGGGACCTTCTGTCCGGCTGCGCCTTCGACAGCCAGTGCCCCTTTAACGGAGAATAACTGCCGGTGAGAAAGATACTTGGAATAAAATGAATGAGATATGATTGTAACTTGTGATCCTGTGTCAATAATGCAGTTGCACTGGATGCCATCCAGCCAGGCTTCACTGTCACAAAGTTCTCCCACAAGTCCGTCTGGAATGTCACTAATTTCTGTCACATTTGCGGGATGCATGGAATGACTCAAGACAGAGGAACTAGTTTGACAGCGAGCTCCTGCTTGTTCCACAGCAGGAGCCCCTACATGTTTAAAGGCAGGTGCGATTGGGGATGTGTTTGTGGTGAGCTTAATGGGCGTTGATTTTGTCTACTCTGATGTCTCTCACAAAGTTTCTTTTGTACTAGCACAGCATTAGTGGGATTAGTGCATTGGGGTAGCATATGTGAGTCTTCACCACAGTTGTAACAGAACTTCCCAGTTCTTGTGAGAGTTTCAACAGGAACAGTTGAGACTGGGGGAGCTAGAGTGCTGCTTTTAGTTCTTTGGGGAAACCTCCGCCCTGCTCTTTCATTTCTGAGTGAGGGGTCATTTTGAGCAGGAGTATTCTTCCGCAACTCAGCCTCAAGTTGTCTGACCCTCTCTTCAAGCTGCTCCCTAATAGGGTCTGACACTGTGGGAACATTGGTGCTAGGAGGTGCGGCCTCAGCAGCAGCTAAATGTGCCTTAGTAATGACTTTGGTAGAGCTTCCCCCCAGATGTCGTTTTCTCCGCATTTCCTTTAGCTGGCTGTCTTTCTCGTAAGTTCTAATTCTGAATAGCAGTTCTGAGAATGGGGTATTCCTCTTGGGAGTGCCAGTCAGGGGTTCTTTTAGGTGCAATGTGGTTAGCAACGTGTCATCCCAACAGCCCCTGAGAAACTGCTTTAATAGCTGAGAGTCAGCATCTTGTTTGGTTACTCCATTACTTTCTACAACTTCTTGTAACAGCGTTTGAAGTCGACGCAGATAGTCGGATGCTCGCTCCCCACTGTTCTGATGGGTTTCCAAAAACTGAATATACAACTCCTCCCCTCCTGTTACATTGCCATAAGCCTTGTCTAATTCTTGTAAGTAGGCACTGGGTGAGGCTTGTGCTCCAATAGAGAGAGCCACTGTTAACGCAGGGGCTAATAAACTATCAAGCAGTGTGCGGCGCTGCTGTACATCTGGAATACTGGGGTCATTTAGTACCTGCTTAATCCGGAGCCGCCACACACCATAGTCCACCTCAGAGGGGGGCTTGGGGAAGTTACCCGAGAAAAGACGTAACTCTCTTGTAGTAGGAAGATGCACAGGTGTGTCGTGCTTCACAATGTGCTCTACTATGACTTTCTGAACATCTGCTGGCAAAGGGTTGATAAGGAGAGAGTCATTAGGAGTCTGTTTACTACCACATGGCTGATTAGAACCACTGGAGACTACCACTCTTGGATTGTGAGAAGACTGTGCTTTGAGTACAGCAGCTGGGGTCGACGCTATTGGCCCCTTAGGATGATCAGTTTTTCCACAAATCTGAGTCGCTGCTACCTGATTCAAAGTAACAGAGCTGACATTATATACCGCAGCTAACTCATCCATTTGTTCCTTAAAATGGACTGTCATGTCACCAATAGCTTGGGCAAGGGGCACTAGACCATCTCTAAGTGGCTCACTATCTGGCTGTGGTGGAGAGAACTCATCGATCTGGATAATCTCCCACCGTGAATCATGAACTATATGCTCATTGTCCAGTAACAGTGGAGTTATAGACTCACTGAACTGGCACAAGATGGTGTGACGCAGATTATCAATGGGCTGCACTCTAACAACATCATCTAATGTTGCAAAGGCCTCTTTTACTTCCAGTAGTCCCAATTTATCTGGAGTACCCCTTATAATTACAGAGAACTCGGGGTCAAATCCATACATGTCACAAAACTCCATTGTTACCCTGAAATGGTTAAACTCTCAAAAATTTAACAGAGGAAAAAAAATGAATACGAGGTGGATGCACTTCTGGTCCCTGTTCGGGCGCCAATTTTTTCTTATTTCTTTTGTTGTAACCAAATCAAGATACTCAGAGTCCTGATAGCAGTTTACTATCAACCAGAATTTATTAATATATTTCTGGAACAGAAATACACCACACCTCAGTATCCTTTAACATTTATTAGTACACAATAATAAAACAATATTGTGGATAAGGACCTTATAGTGACATCCAGCGCTGTAATTCACAGATCAACTTAAAATCTTCAAGCAAAGGAGATAACTCCGGTCATTTTAATTTTCAGGAAATAGTGTCCTTCCCTTCTGGAGTATCTACTCAAAAAAAAATAATAGTTCACCCGTTCAGGAGTCCAACAAAAAGGGCTCCTAACTGTCCTTTCAAAAATAAAATAAAATAAAAGCTGGCCAGCAAAATAAAACAAATTAGAGCTCTTTTTTTAGGCAGTGTTCATGTGTATGTATTGCAGAGGGGAGTTGGGGAATATGTCTGTGTGTTGCCTGCAGGATAATCAGGGAATTTCCAGACGTCCTCCGTGAGCACCGGGGCACCTCAGCCAAGCTCTCTCTCTCTCCCTCTCTCACCCGTGTCAACCGACCGCCGTATCTTTGGTCGCTCTCTCTCCCTCTGTTGTGTCTCCGTGACCGCCGCCACTAACAATGAAAAGTCACAGTTGTGAACTGGACGAGAACAGATGCGTTGCTCTGGTATCTCCTACGTTGCTTAAAGCCCGCGATTTTCACTCGGGGCAGCAAAACGCCAGACTGTCCATTAAAATATATATAAATATAGCAACGGAACAGCATAAAGAAATCAACATTTATAAAATGAAATAACACTGTTCCACAACATGGCTGGGATTAGCATTCCGTTACCTTTATGCCACATTTAACAGACATATAAAACATTACATCCCTTCAAGAAATACATATCTTTAATTCGGCCATTAAACTCAGCCTTATTAACATTAATAACGTTACCCAGAACATGTTATTGCTCACCTAACAATGAAAAGTCACAGTTGTGAACTGGACGAGAACAGATGCGTTGCTCTGGTATCTCCTACGTTGCTTAAAGCCCGCGATTTTCACTCGGGGCAGCAAACCGCCAGACTGTCGCAAACTGTCGTAACTTGTTGCAAACTGTCGCAACAGTGCAAAAAAAACGATGCACCTTGAACGCACCAAAGAGTAACTCTAGTTACCTCTGGGTTACACAAGCAGGGGTGTAAAGGTGAATGAGAAGCTCATTTAAGTAAGGTGGGCAAAGCTGTTTAAATCCTTTAAAACAAACAGAAGATCTTTAAACTGAACTCTAAGATAAACAGGCAACCAGTGAAGGGAGGCCAGGATGGGCTAATGTGCTCTTTTTATATTTTTCCATTAAAAGGTGTGCAGCAGCATCTTAACCAGCTGCAGACTGGTTCAGATGCATTCAATTCAGGACTTTGCATTCACCTTTTTATCTAGGTCCAGTGTTTCCCGCAGCGCTATCTTGGCGTGGCGGCCGCCACGCCAAACTCACGCTACCGCCACGCCAACATTCCAAAACAAAAAAAACAAAAAAGTGCCGTTAACACGCGGTTTGTTGTTGTTGGTATTGCGCGTGCGTGAATGGCAGGGAAAAAACACATGGATACCCCCGCTCCGCCAGTATGTCCGCGGAAAACGTGTTTTATCCCCCCCCCGCTCCGCCGAAAACGTGTCGTCCACAACCCCCCCCCCCCCCCCCTTCCCCGAGTCGGTCCGCCTCGCATAAGCTAATTCCTGCGGGAAACACTGAGGTCTATATTGAGAGACCTACAGTAAAGTAATGAAATGTTGATTCTGGGTGTAGTGTAGGAATTCCTTCAATATAAACCAAAGAAAATTTTACAATACCTGCCAGAAGCTGGATAAAATGTTTAAAAAAGAGACAACAGTATTTTCACACCTCACGTAGTAGATCAGGGAAATATTTTATTCTAAATGTTTTAGCCTAAATATTTTAGGCTAAAATGAGTAAACCCTAGTGATGGATTTTTGGGTAAACTAAATAGAGTAGTGTTACATGTCATTGCTACTAAATTGCCATTTTTATAAGGTGCGTCTAAAAAGGCAAACATTGAGAGTATACCCACTTTTCCAGGGACCACTACACCACTGCGCCGTAGTGGATATGCAGAGTAAGTTTTGGGGTAAATTCCTGCGTAACGTGGCTTTTCTGTTTCATAAAGCTAGAAAGCCTGGGTCAAATTATGACAGCAATATACTCCACAAAACAACGCCGCTCCCTTTTTTTTTTGTTTTTTTGTGACTAACCCTGTCTTTGTTCTACCTTTAAGCTGAGATCTGCACAAGGAATTGCAGAGACTATAGACGCTGGACAGCAGATACTCTGCAGAAATCTCCATCAGGGGACAGATCAAAACATAATTGAATGTCTTATAATTTATGGATTCATATATTTCCAAGTGTTACCGTTTTTCGTCACAGTCAATAATTTATCTTAATATTCTCAGACACACATTGCTTGTATAACATAATGAAGTTGTCTTAGTTCTGAAAAAATTCTTTGTGCTGCTCTTTGTTTTCATACGGAGCCCCAAAAGGGACATTGAAGGGAACTAAAAAAGTAGTTTCTCATGCACACAATAAAGTAATTATTTTTTATTTCTCTTCATGCAGAACATCTTTCAGAGGCAACTGTATGTTGTGCTGTCAGGAATGTTTCTGTTCACTTACTGTAGAGTTTTATGGTGTTCCCCGGTCACAGATCCACAAGACTAATAAAAGAATCAAAGTTTATTTATATAGCACTTTTCAACAATTCATATGGTGCACAAAGTCCTCTATAAGCTAAAATACAAACAAAAAGATGTTGAGACAAAATAGATAAAATATAAAAATGTATTTTTTTTATCTATTTATTTGACAGGGACAGTACAATTAAACATTGCAACCAAACAGGTGGCCGATGTCCAAGTACATAAGGCTTGTAGCCATGGGCTAATTTGCAGCCTTCGTCCCTGGTTAGGCTTTTAAAAGGTGTAAGCATTAAGGGGGAGGGAGGTTAGTAATTGACACACAAATGCATAAAAAACAAGAGAAGTTAAAACAAACAATACAGTACAAGCCAGTTTAGTGCTCACACTTTTGATTGTCTTTGAGCCATTTTTTCAATCTTGTGGAGAAAAGTCGAACATCAGTCTGTGACTTAAGCTCCAGAGGCAAAGAGTTCCAGATTTGTGATGCTTTCACTGAGAAGGCGGACTGACCCATTGATGTCCGACATCTTTTAATCCTGCAGTTCCCACTAGCTCCAGCTCTTGTCCTGATTCCTTCATTTGCATACTTTAGAACAAATTTACTTCAGGGGCAAGACCATTAAGGCATTTAAAAATAGCTTTTAAAAATTTGAAATGTATAAAAATTTTAAATGTCATCATGTTGTATTTTTTAATATATGATATTTTTTTTAGTATATGAAAATAACAGGATAAAAAGAGATAAAATCTAAAAAGTGCATAAGAGCACAATTCAAAACAATTTTAAGACCTATATAGAAAAATAAAAACACAAAATAAACAAACGTTATCCACAGCTGAACAGCTAGGAGTGAAAGGTCTACCTGAACAGATGTTTTTAGTTGTGATTTAAAGACTCCAGCTCAGCAGTGGATCATAGATCATAGCGTTCCATAACTTAGGAGCAAAACAGCAAAAGAAGCATCACCCCGTTTCTTGCACCTAGTCCTGGGAACATTCAGGGTTATAAGCGCCTATGAGATCAGAGTCCTGACGTTGTGGTGAAGTCTATCCTAAAGTGAACTAGAAACCAGTGGACAGAGGAGATAATGGGGGTAATATAGGCGATTCTGGGAGTGTTTGAGAAAAACCGAGCAGCTGCCTTTTGGACCAGTTCAAGCTTATGGAGAATGGACTGGCTGATTCCTGCATACAGAGCCTTACAATAGTCCAGCCTTGAACTAATGAATCCATGCATTGCCTTTTCCAGATCAGCCCATGATAGAAAGGGTTTGACTTTTGATAGGAGTCTTAGCTGAAGAAAGCCTGCTATGACCACTGGGTTAAGCTGTTTATTGAACTTCAGGGTGCTGTCAAAAATCACACCTTGGTTTGTCACGGTCGAAGTAAATGTTAGGGATATGGGACCAAGCCTGGGGCCTGACAAGATTGTCTAGAATTGGAGAGAATTTCCTCAGTTTACCATCATTTAGGTGGAGAAAGTTTAGAGACAACCACTGCTTGATGTCAGACAGACAGTTTTGCAATAAACAAAGTGTTTTGTCATTCAATTTTTTTGGTAAGTAAAGTTGTGCGTCATCAGCATGAAAAATGAAAAGAGTCCTAGTGGCAACAAATAGAGGGAAAACAGAACTAGTCTGAGAATTGAGCCTTGTGGCACACAAGAGGAAAAAGGAGCTATTTCAGACGTGAAGTCATCAATCATAACAGAAAACGATCTATTGCTTAGATATGAGGCAAACCACTGGAGCACTGCACCACACAGGCCGACAGAGTGTTCCAGACAAGAAATAAGAACTGCATGGTCTACAGCAGAGGTCACGGATTAGAGGACCAGCCTAATCCCATTTCTCTCATTAAGCCATAAAACAACAGTCAGTTCAGGTTTTTTATAAAAGATGTGACAGGAAATTTGCCAAACTGTTAAGGATTGTTGTTCTCTATTTCAAAAAGCACTTTAGAGTTTAATGTAGAAAAAAAGTTTTTGTGCTCAAAGTTCTATTTTTATGTTATTTTTTCATCTAAAAATGTAATGTATATGGTGGATCTATAAACATCAGTATTTTATGTCAGCGTTAAATGCTGTTTAAAGTAACTGAATATAATTAATGAATGTCTCTGGACCTTTGTTGGTTGTTAATTTTTCTATTTGGACCCTGCTGATTTTAATTAGCAAACCCTGGTCTACAGTGTCAAAGGCAGCTGTGAGGTCTAACATCACAAACATCACTGAACTATTTACATCTAATGCTGTGAAGATATCATTATGAACCTTTGGCATTGCAGACTCTGTGCTGTGACAGGACCTGAAGCCTCACTGAAACTTTTCAGCAATTCCATACAGCGAGAGATAATCTTGAAACTGTGACAGGACAAATTTTTCCAAGACCTAAGAGAAAAAAGGCAGATGTGAAATTGGGCCAAAATTAGAACAAATTAGATTAATCAAGATTGGGTTTTTTCAAGAGTGGTTTAACCACAGCATGCTTAAAGGCAGCAGGGGCCGTGCCTGCTGCCTTTAAGCATGCTGTGGTCCAATTGATACCATTGGACGAGGCAGGGTCCAATGGTATCAATTGCTCCTTTCACTATTTTAGTAGGGACCAATTGGTAGTGGGTGAACTTTAGAGGCTCGGCTGATCTTTTCAGTTCTTTGAGAAAAATAGGATCAAAACTCTCAAAAACATGTTGTACAGAAGAATCAGGCACAATCTCAGCTGAGGTCAAGGAAATACCTTGTCTAACTGATCAAACCTTGTCAATAAAGTACTGTTTGAAGGTATTGCAGGTGTGTAAAGAAACATCTCTGAAAACAATAATGCCAGAATTTATAACAGAATTTATGGTGGTATTTTTGGTACGAACAAAGACAATATCATAATATGTTCAGTGATATATGTAATTGAGCCATGGTTCTGGTGCACATCTGGCAGTTTTTTGCCTGAGAAGAGCAACAGAGGCTAAGATTTGAGTACACGTAGAGTGAAAAGAAGACAGAAAATGATGTGGGTCCATGACATATGGACACCCCTTACCTGTGTTGGCTAAAGGAAGGGCCATGATTCCTTCTCAGACCTTGTCCCATGGCGTCTGGACTGATGTGCACTTGTGGTTAGCTGATACGGCGGGAAGATTAAACAACACTGTGGTGATATTTTTCCTTTCCTTGTCATTAAAACCTTTCTAGCTCAGATATCAAAGCAGCTATTAATGGGTTGTGGATTGTGAAATCTAGTCGTGGGAATGGTAATCAGAGAATGTATACCACCCCTTTCATTAAATCATGAAGCCCCACCCACATTCCAAACTGTCAGGTGCCCTGCCCACTTTCAGAAGTCCTGCCCCCTAGACCCCTCTCCTTTCCAGTATGTCGTCACCACATGACCTGTGATTTATGACCTGTCACCCCCTGACCTATGACTGTGTGACCTATGACCTAAGATTTATGACTGTGACCTATGACTTATAACATGTAAACTAAGACCTGTGACATTGTATTTATAACTTGTGACCTATGACCGCCTTGATGACCAGATGCTTGCGGCCATGTTGAGAACACCTGCTAACTATGCTAACTCCTGACATTGTAAGTGGAGTTTCCGGATTAAATACAGTCAGAAAAATTGTGTTAAGAACAACATTCGTTTTTCAAAAAACAAAGACTTACCACAAATTGGAGAAGCTGTCACTGGATGATCTGTGATAGTTATGGATGAAGAACTAGGCTCAGCCATCTTCGATAACCAGGATGCAGCATGTAAGATCATTATAGTTATTGGGGGAGTGGTGGCCTAGTGGTTAGAGCATTGTGCTTGGGTTCTGGAGGTTCTGAGTTCAACTCCCACAGACTGCCACTCTGGCTCCCTGAGCAAGACCCTTACCCCAGATTGCTCCCCGGAGGCCGCACAGTGGCAGCCCACTGCTCCGCAAGGGGATGGGTTAAGATGCAGAAGTGAATTTCTCCATTGTGAAATCAATAAAGTTCAATTATTATTATTATCAAAACCCGAGAAATGGAAAATGTTGAGGATGACCCCGGGACACCCCACTCTATGAAAAAAACAGCAGCTTCAAGAACCTCAAACAATTCACAAATCCTTTCAAAGGGGACATCGCTTCTATGTTAGACCCCAATCTCCATCATCTAGGAGTCGAGCAATACAACCAACATCCCCAGGAAATTGACATTTTATCTACGTCGGATGCAGATGGCTTTGTCCAAAGTGAAACATGAAGCGTGGTCTTTAAAACCTTATGGAATATTTGGATAATGGGAATATTCAAGTTTGAAACAGGCGAGCTCCAAATTTACCAGTTATAAAATGTTTTGTGTTTTGTTTAGAGCTGTTTTGTGTTTTCTGAGTGAATGAATCCAGATCAAAGCTCACCTCTGAGACAAAAATGATCAGATTTACTTTGCTTCTTACAGTAAAAGGCTGCCATTAATACACACTTGGTTTCACTTGTTGTATGATTTCAAGCAGACAGCATTTCAAAACAATATCAAAGTGAGTTCTGCATAAATTCATAGTAACACATAAAGTAAGTTATTAGTGTTGTGTATTAGGAGATTTGTCACCTTTACATGGAAGACCATTCCTCTTATAATTAAGAAGCCGTACAGAAATAAATAAATGACTCATTAAAATGATTACTGAAACAAAAAGTAGCTTGACATAACTAGTGCCATTAAATGCCACAAAAATATTAATTTAGAATAGATTTAGTAATTGATCAATTAGACATAAATATATGCTGTCATAATTTATAACTTTTCACTTTCATGCTTATGTTTTATTTTAACCACAAATCTTGCATCACACATTTTTCATTTATTAAACACAAAAAATGTATCGCTGTTTTATTTTTTCTTGCCCTTTTATCATTTTCATATTTCTTGTCACAACACAGTCACTTGGATGCATGTACAGTATTAAACACAAATATCAGTCGGTAGCAACCAACACACACTGTGCTATAATAAGCATGTCCACATTAAGGTTCACTTCATGTAATGTCCGTGAAGCTGGGTCTAGAGAGGTTAAAAATTCACAATCAGTTCAAGGATTTACAAGCAGACGTTTTACTACAACAGGCTTATTTATTGAACACAGCAGCCGACATAGTGTCAACAACACAATTTCCTTATGTGTATTCAGCTCGTTACAATTCCAGACCAAGAAGTGTAGCCATTTTGATAAACAGGAAAGTACATTTTAGAATAACCTTTTTGCTTTTTGATCTAATTTTCTTTTGGCAAGAAAACTCGTTCTTTTACTTGGTCTTTCTGGAAGTTAATCAGAGTTTTGCAAACCTTGATTTGTCATCTATTGTTTCATTTCAATGGCAAATTAAAATGATGCAAACAGCCTCTTTTCTGGTATATAATCTACAAAACATGAAAGATAGAGAACATGGCATTCAAGCGCACCAAATATTTTTTCATCTTCATTACTCAGAAAATTAACAAATGTAAAAACCTTCTGGTTTAAACCTGTCTGGACAAAAAGTTGAAAAGAACCCTCTTATGAGCAGGATGGTAAGGGTAATGCCATTTATGGGCAAGCAAACTTATTTATGTGACACAATTCATGCACCAGGCAATCCAAAAAGCTGCACACAAAGTAGGGCTGGGCAACTACTAAAATATTTAATCGCGATTAATCGCCCTGATTAATCGCCCTGATTAATCGCGATTAATCGCATTGTATTTACAAACTCCAAGAATGAATTCAAAAGTAGTGTAAAGAGCACTTTTATTTTAATGTTCTGCTGCCATATGAACAAAAGTGTTGTAACATTTGTAGCACTTATCAGTAACACATATTTAGTGTAAAGCTCAACTTAAACATGTAAAACAAAAAATAGCAATAATAATAAATTAAAGCTTATTGCCACTGACAGGGAATTCTCTTTATGGGGAAAAAATCTACCAAAAACAGGCAATTTCTGAGGTAACAGCAGGGAGCAGCATTACCATTTTATGTTCAATACCAAAGTTTAACTTCGCAGTTGTTACAACTAACTTGTTTCTGTCATATTTGTTGCTGGAAGAACTTTAAACTGAAATGCTTGCTAACTCGATATGCTTCCGTTTATTTGACGTTGACACGCGTTTTTTTGTTGTTGCTTTCTCGCGTGCATATAGTGAATGGCAGGGGAAAACAGGCAAAAACAGATGGATACTTTGAAACGAGAAGCGACTTCACCGACGGCGTCTAAGCAGACCCCCCCCCGCTCCGCTCTGCACAAAACTTGTTACAGCCGACAACTCACCGCCTCGCCTAAGCAAATTCCTGCGGGAAACACCGCCTTCCGCATGTCGGCTTTGTTTTTTTCCGGCCAGCACCTTTTCTTACTCTGAATCCGAGGTTTGGCTGACAGCGAGGTTATTGGCGCATTATCGCCACCTACTGTTCTGATTCAAACCCCTACACCGCAGCAACAGACCTTCACGAAATAAAAGCATGTGAGCAACATGCGTTAACGCGCGTTAAAGAAAATATCGCCGTTAATAGTCTAATGAGTTAACGCGAAATTAACGCGTTAACTTGCCCAGCCCTAACACAAAGTAAAACAAACATAGCTCCAGAGCTCAGGAGCAAAGGAGAAGGTAAAAAAACAGAGAAATCTTAACAGCTTGAATAATATGACCCAAAATATATCTAAATATATCTAAACAACTCTTTGGAAGACAAAATTCAACATTTGAGTATTTCCAGATGCTCCAATCACACACCAAAAGCTATTTAAGGGCTAAAAACTGGATGTTATGTCCCCTGTTGAATATTTAGATGTTGTCAGAATATTCTGTGACTGAGGGACCTTGTTGAAAGCATCTGAATCATTTAGTAGAAACTGGTGGGCTTTAGCTGTAAGGTGTTAATCTCTTTAGAGCTCAGTAATTAGTATCAGAGGATGGCACATGTCTGCTGGTAATTGTTTTTCAGATCATGTATTTCTTGGTCATGCCTTCTCCTTAACTCCTCTATTTCTTCTTTTAGATGTTTTTCTTTGTATTGAGATAGCTCTCCCAACTGTCTATACTCTTTACTGTGACTCATCTCTGACTCTTCCATTTGTCTTTTATGCTTTAGCTTCAGCTCCAGCATTTCTTCCATGTGTTTTTCCACCAGAGAAGTAAAATCCCTGGTGTGCTTCTGTCTGAACTCGTTGAATTCTTCAGCCTGTTTTCTGGCCTCTTCCTCATATTTGGTCTTTATGGCTTCCAGTTTTTTCACATAAGTGTCCTCTAACTCTTTTCTTTCCTTCTCTTCTTGTTCTTTCCTGATACAATCTTCTTCTTTACTCTTTATTCGATCTTTTTCTCTTTCTTGTTCATATTCCTCTTGAAGTTTTGCCAGTTTTTCTTGCTCCTGCTGACGTTTCTGTTCATTTTCTTGATATCTCTTTTCCCACCATTCATTTCTTTCCTTCTCCCAGTTTTCCCGCTCTTTTCGTATTTCTTCTCTGCTTTTTTCCAGCTCTAGGTCAGTACTTTGCTTTTTCTGCTCTTCTGATTTTATTTTCTTCTCAAGATCGCCAAGTTTTTCTTCCAATTCCTGTTGCTTACGTTCCTCTTGTCTTTTCCTCTGGTTGTCCTCTTCTTCTCTGATTTCTTGTTCTTTTCTTCTTTGTTCACGCTCTTTATCTATATTTTCCACCATATCTTTAAGCTGTTTTTCCCTCAGTATCCTCTCTGCTTCCATTTCTGTTCTTTGTTCTTCCATCTTTTTTTCCATCGCTTGTATTTTTTCCTGATGTTTTTCTTCCAGTTCTTTTTTCTGTTTCTGCATCTCTTCTTCCTTCTCTTTCAGGATTCTCTCCACTTCTTTTTTTATTGCTAACTCAGCTTCCTGGAACATGTCATTGGTGTAACACCCTCCACCATTTTCCTCCACCACTAACTCAACCTTCCTCAGCAGCTCTCTAACCTGAGAACGATCATCCTGGAGCGTGTTGTCAAATACGTGGCATCTTCCCCCACGGTCATGGATCAGTTTTTTAACAAAATCATCACAGTCTTCTTCAATGTAACTCTCAAAAGTTTGTTCCTTTAATTCATCTTTTCTGGTGAATGTAACAATGATGAAATTTTGGGAATTCTTGCCAAAGTATTTCTTGATCAGATCCACTGTTTCTTTTTCCTCGTTAGTAAACCGTCCGATCTGCAGTACCAGTAGGATCACGTGAGGTCCAGGAGCCAACATGCTGATGCAATGCACCAGTTCCTGTTCAACTTCACTGTTGGACAGACTCGTGTCAAACAAACCAGGTGTGTCGACAACGACAACACGCCGACCGTCAACTTCACCTTTTGCTTTCTCACAAAACTTGGTAACTGACTTTCCACTGGCTTTAGATTTAAAATGTTTGTCGCCCAAAATGGTGTTTCCTGTTGCACTCTTTCCACTGCCGGTTTTACCAATTAGCACCATTCTGAAACATTTCTTCCTCACATCTTTAAGACCTGTTCCTGTTGCATCATTCTTCTTGACCTTTTGCAGTTCAGATTTAAGTTCATCAATAATTTTTTCCTGTCCTAACAGTTTCTCAATCTGAGCTGAGGTGAACATATCCTTAGTAAAGCATTTTGACACATGTATTATCTGCTCTTCCACCATCTCTATCAGCTTTGAGATCTGCTGCTGGTCCTTGATGTTGAGAACAACATATCTTCCTCCACAGCTCTGAATGATCTTCTGGATGTCTCCGTCTCCGCTTATAAAGTTAACAACAGCTGGATGTTTAGGATCTGACTCGACAGTGAACAGAACCATGATGAAGTCATTGACCACAGAGCTTAACGTGTCCTGGATGGTCTGTAACTCTCCTTTGTCTTCATCAGTGAGGGGACCCACAGGTTGGACGACGATGAAGGCGTGGACCCCCTCAGGATCACAGAGGGAGACGCACCTGAATGATTCCTCCATCACTTCCTGCTGAGTTCTTCCATGCAAGGCAGGCAGCTCCACCACAGAAACCCAACGTCCGCTGACCTCTCCCTGGTTTTTAATACTAACTGATGAGTTGGATCTTAGCTCAGTCTGACCTAAGATGGCCTTGACTGCTGAGGTCTTCCCTGCTCCTCTCCTCCCACACAGAACCAGGTTTAGTGAAGGTTTGATCTGTTCCTGTTGGGGTCTGCTGGTCTCTTCTTTCAAGGAAAGATATGCGCCTTTGTTTTCATGCACTATGTTCTCGATCTGCTCCATCAACTGTGTGAAATCTTCTCTAAACATATTGTAGTGTCTTCCATTGCAATCTCTCAAAAGTTCATTAACAGAACGTCTCATTTCATTATCATGTGTTATGATGACCATTGCATGCTTGAAGGCATCTTGATGAAACAAAGTCAAGACAAAATTCAGCATTTTTCTGTCCTTCTCATTGAAATCTGAAGGCTTCACTAACAGCAGCAGAACATTTGGTCCAGGAAGGCAAAGGTTCAAACAACTGTTCATTTCTTCTAATAAAGCTTCCACTGACAGACTGCAGATGTCAGGCAATTTTACAACCTTCACTGGTTTTCCTCTCCATTCTCCACAATCCAACTCACTTTTCTTGGAAAAGTAAAGTTTAAAAAAGTTTTCTTTCAGCTTTTTCTGCATGATGAGGTTGCAGAGGTAGTTCTTCTTGTCCTCACTTTTTCCAAAGATCACAATCCGGAGTCCATCTGCTAGAAAATAAATAAATAATGAATTTATAATCTCCAATAATCATACTATAAATTTTAAACATTCAACTTTGTGTTCTCCTCAAATTTTCTAGTCTCTAAACACCTTTTAATATAGAATTTCCAAAAGCCTTATAGGTCATCATAGAGTAATTAATGTTTTCCTCTATATTTTTAATGTCTTTTAAATAAACTCCTAAAAAATTTAAAAATTTAATCGGAGTAAAATACCAACTCAGGTAAAAATATGTAACATTGATCTGCTCAGTCCAATAGTAGTGGGGGTTGTTTAAAGGTATACTATGTAACCGAGGTTTATTTTCCAGCGAGGCTCCCCCCAGAGGGCGAAAGTAAAAGTGCACTGTTATAAAGATGCTCAGCTGTTCTTGTTTCTCCATCAAGCCAGGCGCGGTTGTTTTGAGCTTAGCAGACAGGCGAACGCAACGAAAAGTGGAAAAAACGGCAGTACAAACAATGACTAACACAGTGAAGGTATGAACATCAGGCTTCCCGCAGCGCCAAGCCGCCTCGCCAAGCCGCCGCCTCGGCAGTTTTATTATTATTATTATTGTTATTATTATATTTTTTTTTATGTTGGCGAGACGCTACCGCAGCCGCCTCGCCAAGCCGCCGCCGCCGCCTCGCCAGTTTTATTATTATTATTATTGTTATTATTATTTTTTTTTTTTATGTTGGCGAGACGCTACCGCCACTGCCTCGCCAAGCCGTGGCAGCCGCCTCGCCAAGCCGCAGCAGCGGCCGCCGCGGTAGCGTCTCACCAACATGAAAAAAAAAAACAAATAATAATAATATAAAAATAATAATAATAAAACTCGATGCTTGCATGTTTATTTGACGTTAACACGCGGTTCTTTGTTGTTGCTTTCGTGCGTGCATATAGTGAATGGCAGGGCAAAAACACATGGAGTTCTCGCCGTAAAGCGAGACTTCTGTGAGTGCGGGCCGAGAGCACTTGCAATTGCAAGTGCGGTATTTCCCCCACAGACCCCCAGGGCGGCCGAGAAAACCTTTGTTCGACCTGAAATGACTCATTTAATCATCCAAAACGGTATGGAACACATTAATTAACTGAAAAATGTTGCATAGTATGCCTTTAAGATTAACTAAATCCCAAATCCACTTCTTTTGCAGATAAATTGAATAAATATGGTTGTACGGGAGCTATCTTTATGTTACTGTGCAAATTGACATTTTTTGTGTAAACTTGTTTAATTTTGCAATATTTGGCTAAATAACATATTAGTGCTGACCTCTATGGGTTGAAATGTGGTTATTGCAGTTATGGTAAGGGGCCAGTATGAACTTTTCCAGTCATACTGGCCACTCAAAGTGCTTTAGAGCCACATTCACCCAATCACACAGATTCATACACCGATACGCAGATCGGTTGGGTGCCATCGATGTGACAGAGGGAAGCTCGTATTGAACCCATTACTCTTCTCTAACCATTGTGCTACAGTCACCCTCTATTAGTCAAATAGGGTGACAGTTGAGTTAGGCTTATCTTGGAATTTTGAACTGAGAAGTTGGAGTAACGTAATCCCTGACGCTTGTGGATGCTTGTATTTGGCCATAGTTTGCAACTTTTACCGCCAAAACAATGACAAAAATTTCTCCCACTATCTGCATTTATATGGATGACACCTTGATAAAGGCGGTCTCTGTACTGTGGTGAGGAAACCTGACTGGAAAACGTCAAAGCGGCCGGTCATTGTTAAGAAGTTGTTTAATTGTTGAAACTCACCTTTTTCAATAATACCGATAAAAGGAGGTTTTTGAGATGGGCCTGTAGTTCTGGAGTAGCAGTTAGTCCAAAATGTTCTTTTTCAACAGTGCTTTCATAATTGCTGTTTTTAGAGACTATGGGAAAACTCCTGACAGAAGGGACGTGTTTATTATCTGAGTCAAATCAGACGCTATGACAGGCAAAACTTTCTTAAAGGAAACTGTGGGTAAAACATCAAGGCAGCAGGAGGAACTTAGCTGCGGAATGATCTCCTCTCTTTATTTGGCTGAATTGGGACATTTTGTCAAGATAAGTCGTAGTTGGAGACAACTTTGGTTCTGAACTTGACATGGATGTACAGACTGATCCTCTTTTTTCTCAATAAAACATTGTTGCAGGCTCTGGTGGAGTAGAGTTCAGATCACAAATGCAGGAGTGTAAACAGCCTGAATATACCTGTCAGGGTGCTACGGTGACGTATGGTTGGCACAGCTCGGCCTTTATCTCTCCTTCTCCCGCAGGTGACTACTGATGAGCGGGGAGATGCTAAACGCAGGTGCTTGGCGTTTCATGGCTGCGGGGACGGCTTATAGGTAAATGGCTGTCAGCACTTCGGCGCCTGAGTGTTAGCCTTAACCGGTAGGTTAAGTCTGAGCAGAATTAAAATTGGCTCATATTCCTGATGAACTGACTGCACAGATGAAATTTGGTGGAATTTCTCTAATAAAATAATCTGAAAACAACTTTTGGTGATAAAAAAGCTACAACACTGATAGGTAAACTCCTTATCTTACACCACCCTTGACAGTTGTTCTTACTGCAGAAAGAGAAGCACTGGGTCGGTTGAGGGACCAAAGCCCCAGGAAAGTAAAGCGTCTAATGTAAAATTAGTCGGGTGAATGTGTATAGAAATGCTACCCGTGATTTGAAAAGCCCCAGACTTTAAGCAGAAATGGAACATTTAACTGAATGCCACTGCTCTGCGTTTGAACTAAATTCTGTCAGAGTAATTCTTTCTGGATCCTTCAATTAGTTTATGTTAGTGAGTTCTGAAGGCCAATTATCAGAATAGAAAAAAGTAAAATTAGCAAATAAACCTATGTGGTAATAGCTTAAAGCTAAAGAAAAAGCTTATAGGAGATAAAATAACCATTTTGTTTTATACTTTGCTGTAAGTCAGGTTGTGCAAAAGACAAAAAAGGCAAATAACACATTCTTCTTCTTTTTTTTCTTCCCAATAGGCAGCTCCACCAGAGAAACCCATCCTCCGAATGTGTTATTTCTTCCAAATAACACATTCTAACAGAATAAATTCCTTGCTATGATCTATTGTTTGGTGTTTGGGGACAGGATTTAAAACATTTTGTAAAAATGCAACTTCATAATAAACTCTCAAATTACTAATCTTCATAACTTACCATTCTCTTTTGTGGGATGGAAATCAAGAGTTTTCCTCTGGTTTAACGTATTCCTCAGTTAGTCTTTGCGATGCGTCCTTGAAAACATCACAGCTCACATATCCGTTGTTCTCTTTTACAATCTGACTTAAACGTGTCAGCAGCTCACGATGTTCCAGGTTCTTCAGCCTTAAGTGTCTGTTCTGACATTTAACGATCATCTCTTTTAAGAGTAGGTCCGATGAATCATCAGCTTCACTCCTCTCTCTGGGTGTGGAAATCAGAACCATGGAATGATCAAACGATTGATCACTGAGACGTGTCAGGAAGACACAGAGTCTCTCTTTTTGTTCCTCAGTGAAGTTCTCAGGCTGAAGAACCAGCAGGAACACATGAGGTCCTGGATCAGAGAGTGTGATGCAGGTTTCCAAAAATTCACTGACTTTGTCTTCAGACAGGTTGGTTTGCAGGAGGTCTGGGGTGTTGATGATGGTTACTGTTCTCTGATTGAACTGTGTAATGTATATCTCACACTGTCCAGGTGCTTTTTCAGTGGTGATTTCTTCCTTTTTCAGTATGAAGTTCCCAACTGATCTCCTCTCTGACCAGCTGTTCCCCAGCAGAACAACCCGGAGCTCAGAGACTGTCAAAACACAGAAAGAATGGATGAATAGATGCGGAATGGAATCAGTTTCATTAGCCATGTTTGTGAGCACAGAGGTAATTTAACTCTCTAAGCTTTAGTGTTTCTGTTGCTGCAGTTTTAGTAATTGGTCAGATTAGGGCCATAAATGAATAAAACCAAACATGGATAAACAAAAGTTAAATATAAAACAGGGCTCTAAACTACCTTTTTGCTATGGATGCAAGATTTAGGAAAAATGCTCAATGCTACCATTTCTTAGACCACAGCAACAATTCCTGAAGGTACATGGTTCTTTATTGTTAAAAGCAAATGGTGTGACTGATTACTTCCTTATATGGGCATAACCTAAACGTAGGGGACAATCCAGCCCTTGTTCAGATAAACATGGCAATTAAGTGTTAATTTTCTGTTAGGAAAAAAAGTAGACAAGATAACACTTAATTTAAAGCGCCCGTGACACGCCTTACCCACAAATACGTAAAAGGAAAACATTAATATTGATAGACACTGGCCAGTAATTTACAATATATGGATCAAAGAATGAGAAAAACAATAACGTCACAAAATATATATGTATATATGTATATGTTTTGCTCAATTTTGGAAGTCCAGTCTTGACAAGAAATGATATATATATATATATATATATATATATATATATATATATATATATATATATATATATATATATATATATATAGAGAGAGAGAGAGAGAGAGAGAGAGAGAGAGAGAGAGAGAGAGAGAGAGAGAGAGAGAGATATCTATATCTATATATATATATATATATATATACAGGGTGCGATTTGCTGGGGGGGATTTTCCCCCCCTCTGGTTGTGATGTCCCCCCCTCTGGTCATTCATGTTTTATCCCTGGGGGGGATACATTCCTCCCCCTTCTGATCTGAATGAGTAATATCATCAGGGGTTAAAGTTCTCCGTCGCTGCAACAGATTTCCGTCATTTGGAAAATGAGCGCAAAATGTTCCGTGTAGACTTTTTATTCAAGATTTTAAACAGAAGCTCCGCTCAACCAATGACATCTGGCAGAGCCAGGACATTAGCCAATCAGAAAGAGAGTAGGGCGGGTCTTTGCAAGGCGGAGGTCTCCCATCTGAGTTTTATCGGTGTTTAATCATTTTAACTTTTGGAAGAACATCTCAAACTGACCACAGATGCTATGAATGAAAGTAGCGATGGTCAAAGGTTTTCTTTGGATTTATGTGAACCAGCAGGTCAGAAATAACAGCTGACAACAACTTCCCTGGGTAAGCTTTTCTGTTGCTGCTCCTGCAGCTAATCAATTAATTATTTCCACCTGTGGCCGTACAGGTGTTACGGCATGCTGTATCTGATTGGAAAACGAGGCTTGACGTCACACAGGGTCGTGGAGGAGCTGGTGACCATCTCCAGCAGTCAATGAGCGAGAGGTGGGGACACAGAGTCCATCCTGGACATGTCACTGGGCTAAAATATAACCGTTTTTATAAACTTAATGCCTTTTTATAAACTCATGAGTTGTGATAATTAATTGTTGAGCAATAACGGGCAAAGCAGAGACTGATTATTGTAATGTGCGATCCGTGTCATGTTGGTTTTGTGTCCCTCTTTGTCCATGGCTGTTGTTGGCCTTGTATGATCATAGGATTGATTTATATTGAATGTGACAGTAGAGTTAATGTACAGGTGTGAAGAAGATGATGTAATGATGCAAGCTGCTGTCTTTTGAATTAGCTGCAGTTTATGGAGGGTTTTGAAATTGTAAAGGGGAAAGGTGAGTGGACTGTGGACCAGTTTGGCAAAAGTGTGAAAGGAAGAACTTGATGCTGTAAATATGAAAGTTAACCAGGTGATGTTATGGATGTGAAAAGTGAAGAACATTATGGAGAGGGCTGTCCAGGATGAGTCCAAGGCTCTGAAGCTGAAAGGTGGGAGAAATACATGAATTGTCAATGGAACTACCAGATTTGGTTAAAGTGGACTTGTTACAATAAGCAAATGAGGTTACTAAGGTGGCATGATGTCCACGGCCCCAGGAATATATGGGCTGACTAGAAAATGTTTTCAGTCAAATTGATTATTTTTGCTTTAACCCCTGAATATTATGGATTTATATTAATACATGTCTTGTGTCCTTCACATTTGTAAATAAATTTTGTTGTTTGTTTTTAAAGAGTATTATTACATTTTCTGCTCAAAGCGGTTAAAGTAAATTAATACCTACTCCTGAGTCCCGACAGTAAATGGCGCAAGTTTTAAAACAATAGTGTAACCTACTGGACCTAGTTAGCTACCTGAAAGAGCAGCTGCTAGCTAACGTTTGAAATGATCCCCCCCTCTGTTTTTTTTTTTGCAAAAAAAACCAGAGGGGGGGATCAAAGGTGTCTGCTAAGCTCAAAACAACCGCGCCTGGCTTGACGGAGAAACCAGAACAGCTGAGCATCTTTATGACAGTGCAGTTTTACTTTCGCCCTCTGGGGGGAGCCACGCTGGAAAATCAACCCCGGTTGCATAGTGTACCTTTAAGCTTAGCAGACAGGCGAACGCAACGAAAAGTCGAAAAAACGGCAATACAAACAATGACAAACACAGTGAAAGTATGAACATCTGGGTTTCCCGCAGCGCTATCTTGGCGAGGTGGCCGCCTCTCCAAACTCACGCTACCGCCTTGCCAACATTCAAAAAAAAAAAAGAAAAAGAAAAAAAAAGAATAATAAAAATAAAAAAATAAAAAATTGATAAGCTTGCATGTTTATTTGATGTTAACACACGGTTCTTTGTTGTTGCTTTCGTGCATGCATATAGTGAATGGCAGGGCAAAAACACATGGAGTTCTCGCTGTAAAGCAAGACTGACTCTCGCGGTCTTGACCGAGCCTGTGGGTGCGGGCCAAGGGCTCTTGCAATTGCAAGTACGGTATTTCCCCCACAGACCACCAGGGTGGCCGAGAAAACCTTTGTTCGACCTGAAATGACTCATTTAATCATCCAAAACGGTATGGAACGCATTAATTAACTGAAAAATGTTGTATAGTATGCCTTTAAATGGGGAATATTGTTGCATTGTTGCTGCATGTATCATACCAAAGTTAATTTGCCATATGTGTGGTCTGTTATACTTTGGGTTGGTGCTGGTGGCACCCTTCCAGAACGGGGTTTCCTCCTCTTCGGCTTAGGCCGATGAAGGAATATTGTTGGCACAGCATCTGGCCTCGACTTCAACTTGCCTCCGGTTTTTGTGGCAGTGAATTGGTCATCTTCAAAGTGTACCTGAAGGGAGGCTTGTAAGATCAGTTTCCATTGCACTTCAGATATCAGCAAAGTCATAATTCTCTACATTTAGAAATATGATGCCCTTTAAAATGCTTGCAAGTGATGTCACCTCTGAACATTACTTACATGACATAGTTTTCGGCTGTTGCTGGTCCCGATCATTTGCAGGTTTTTGCGGCTGACCATTGTCATCCATCTTTTCAATCGATCTTTGTCCTTGGGGAAGCCATACATGTGGTAACCCTTCTCGGGCCGATTGGTGCATCCAAATGCTGCACATCCAACCATGGTGTGACCACTGATCTACAAAATGTTAGTTGTAACCAATGAACCATGACACCATTGAACATCACAGAGAGCGGGTGACAACTTTTCCTTAACCACCTATGCCCTCTGACTTTTGAGAATAGGTAAGAGGTCAGAGTTCATAACCAAGCAAGGATCCTCCCTTTCTCTCTCTCCTCAACCACTTTTGAATTTGCTCAGGGCTATTATAAGTGTGGTAAAGTATAGTATATTTGTGACGTTATGGTTTGTGACGTTATGGTTAATGGTTTGCCCTATATATAGTGTTACCTGCTGTGTCCATTGTTGAATATATTGTTGCCCTATTTCGCTTCATCTGCTTTTTAGTGTCCAGGACACAGATGAAGAGGATGTTAGTATGCGTTGTCGAGAGGAACTGCCCTACAGTGACTGGCCATAGTGCATGGTGGAACTCCACAGGTGTGAATCTGATGTATGCAAGAGAAAGTATTTTTCTAGGCAGTCCTGAATGAACTGGCTTCAATGAACATATTTGTGCCCCTGTCTCAACAGATCTTGCTGGACCACCAGTATCGTTGTTGTGGCCATCACAGGTTTCAATGGAGCCCCCCCCACCAAAAAAAATTGTTAGGATACCTGTTCTTAACACCTGTTTACACATTTGTTGTTCTTGTTCACACATACTGTACGTATGTTTGTTGATATTATTCATGCTTGTTCCCATTTTTTTTGTTCCACACTGTTCATTTTTATCTTATGCCAGGTAGCTTTATTATTATTGTTGTCCTTCCTTTCAGCCCTGATGCACTCTGAAGCCTGATGTATGTGGAGGATTTTTTTTTAAATGTATTAATCACTTATAATATTCCTCCCTGTTCCTTCACTTTGTTCTTGTTTTTCCAGTTATATATATATACACACACACACACACACACACACACACACACACACACACACACACACACACACACACACACACACACACACACACACACACACACAAACACACACACACATCTTGTTGTCTCACTCAGTATTTTTTATTAAACAATATTTGATTCATTCATCCAAGCTTAATGAGTTGTTATTATTTAATATATTTGATTCTTTGTGCATGGCTTAGTATTAAAATTGTAATTTTTGTATGGCGAACTCCTGCCTCATCAGAAAAAGTGGGTGTAAATGCTGAATGGACTGTTCTTTCTCAAAAAAGCAAAAAGCAACAACGGAGTCCAATGGGAGTGTTGCCTGTCACTGTTCTCCATTACTCTCTCTGCAGCTAACCTTACTCTTACTCTGTGCATTAACCCAGAGACGTAGAGAAAAATCTTAATAGCTCTGCACTTACCTATAGACCCAAACATATAAGCATAATGCTTTTGATAATATGTGAATGGCTTAATCTTAAAATTATATTCTTAGTCTTAACATAATCATGTTTCACGTTGTGGTCTGGGGGTGACCACTTATCAGAAGTGAGCTAGCTGCTAGGCGAATGCTGAATGGACCACGGCAGACCTAACGCTACCACGAAGGTAAGCTAATGGCTGAATCGGAATTTATAAGCAAAATCACGGTAAATCAATAATACAGCCAAGTCGCGATAAAATGAAAATCATGAGACATCTGTCATCACATGAATGATATGGAAAAGAAAACTTAAGTTAGAGCCGTTCTAGCCTGTTCTCCTGTCCATACGAACATGAACATAAGCTTTTCCCCCCAAAAATGTAAAACGTATCTAAGTAATATACAGCTTTTCGTTGTCACCCTGCTTCTCAAAATGGAAAAATGACATTAACAAATATGTAATCATGCAATAACAGCTGAAAAAGTAGTAGGGTGTATGTTTATATATATATTTACCGTTAAATAAAGCAATCGCTGCTGTCTGTCCCATAGAAGAACATGAAAGCCAGGGTATGTTTTGGAACTATAGCGGTCTACATGAACCACGTGACTGTCCTGGCGGTGACATCAAAGAGTGTTGCAACTCTTTCTCTCTATGGCTCTGGCTAGCTACTTGTCTTCAGTCGTTGATTTGATTGGTTGAATTGTTTGATTGACACATCAAAGATAGTACTAATAGAACGATGGCCACTCCGAGGTTAAAACAGAAAAAAAAAGTACAGCTTCCGCCCAATGCCCGCCCACTCTAAAAAAAAGAATTTTGGTCTCCAAAAGGGGGTGCGCGTGCCCCCCACGCCCCCGCAAGTATCCGCCACTGCAGTAACCCTCCGGTCGCTATTTCTTAATTTTCTATTATAACAAAATCAGGTTTTGGCACTTCAAAGTTTAAGGAAAACATTGCACAGTTACATTATTGTACAATGTTCTACTGCCTGAGACAGCTTCAGGTGATGCACAGCAGCGTCACACTTTCTCTAAGAATGGACTTCTTGATGGTTCTGTAAGTGAGACTTCTGCCAGAGGCTTCTCCGTGTGACAGGTTCAGCAGGGATAGGCCCCCAGGACTGAGGGTCCACACCACGTAGCAGTACATCTAACACCACACTCACTGTGGTGGGAGGAACATACTCGCTAATAGACCTTTATATTCATATAAAGGTCTATTAGTTTCTTTTTCCTGCTCTTGCTGCTGGTGGACTGTAATAGCTGCTTTACAGGTTTTCATTTATAGAACATTTCAAGAACACAAAAAAAACATATACATAAAGTTCTTGCCCCCAACACTGATCAGACATTCCTGAGAAGAAAATTTGTCTAATGTTCATAACACAGATAGGTAGGTGTTTTCAAAAATGTATAAAACAAATTTTCAGCTTGCAGAGGCATGACAAATAATTCTCCTCATAAAATTGGACAAGAGGATTTTGTCCCTGTTTCCTCAAGAAGTTTCTCCACCAGTTCACTTATTTCAGTTTCATGATTTTTCTGCATTTTTTCCTTTTCCATCTCTGTTTTGGTCTGCTTTAATTCTTTCTCATGTTTTATCAGTAAATCTTTAACTGCTGTTATATTTCCTCTCTTCTTGGAGACACAGTTCACTAAATTACTAATTTCAAGCTGATGTTTTTTCCTCTTTTCTGCTTCCTTGTGTGCTGCCAGTGCCTTCAACAGGTCATACTTCTCATCCTTGTCCTTCATTTGCTTCTCAAGCGCCTCCTTTTGTGCTTCAAACTCCTTTTTATACTTCTCCTGGAATTCGTTTGACTTCACAGCTTCCTCTCTCGCTCTGTCTTTGTATTCCTTTTGAAGTCGTTCCAGCTTTTCCTCTAAAATCTTTCGTTCTTTTTCTTCTTGTTCTCTTCTGATTTGTTCTTCTTTCTTTCTTTCCTCTTCATATCTTTCACGTTCCTTCTTGTACTGCTCCTCAAGTTCTCTCAGTTTTCTTTGCTCTTCCTCTTTTCTCTTCTCTTCCTCCTCTTTTTGTTTCTCCCACCATTCTTTGCGTTCTTTTTCCCAAGCCTCTTTATCTTTCTCCTTCTCTTCTCTGATCCTTTCCAGCTCTCTGTTGACACTGTTCTTTTCCTCTTTCGCAGACTGAATTTGTTTGTCCAGATCTTCAAGCTGCTGTATCAAACTCTGTCGATGAGTTTTGTCATCGGTTTCTCTTTTCCTCTTTTCTTTTTCTCTCTCTTCCTGCTCCCTCTCTCTCTGTTTATTCTCTTTATCAATATTCTCTTTCATTTCCTTCAGTTTCCGGTCTGCTTCCTGTTTTAGTTTTTCTTTTTCTTCTTCCATTTTCCTTTTAATTTCTTGCATATCTTCCTCATACTTTCTCTTAAGTTCCTCCCTCTCTCTCTTCATCTCTTCTTCTTTCTCCTTGAGAATCTTCTCTGTTTTTTTCTGGATGGCAGCTTCAGCCTCCTGCAGCATCTCATTGGTGTAGAAGCAGCCGTTATTTTCCTTCACCATCCTGTCAATCTTTCTAATCAGGTCACTGACTTGTGTTCGGTTCTGTTTGCCATAGTTTTTAAACACATGGTATCTCCCTCCACAGTCAGAAATGAGCTTCTCTAACAAATCATCTTCTCTTAGGTATTCCTCAATTGTCTTCTCATCATTTTCCAATTTATCCCCATTTGTAAAAAGAATGATGGTGAACTTTTCTGAACCTTTCCCAAAGCCTTCCTTTATTAATCTCAAAGTCTCTTTCTCCTCTGGAGTGAATCTCCCGATCTGTAACACCAGCAGGAAGACATGTGGACCTGGAGCCAGGAGACTCATACATTTCAAAGTTTCATCATTAACTTCTTCATGGCTCAAACTGTCATCAAATAAACCAGGAGTGTCGACGACAGCAACAGGACGACCGTCCACCACACACTCTTCTTTCTGACAACGTTTTGTGACTGATTTGGGGCTGGACTCGGCTTTAAAGGCTTTACGTCCCAGAATTGTGTTTCCAGAAGAACTCTTTCCACAACCGGTCTTTCCAATTAGAACAATCCTCAGACTCGCAGAGCTCTGATCTGGTTCAGTACCTGTAATGAAAGAAAATTCAGAAAGATAAAAGGCTGACAATTGCCACAGCATTGCACCAGAAGTCCCGTCTTAAATATGTTATAAAATATTTTATAAAAGAGCTTACAAAGATCAGACTGTGTCTTTTTGAGTTTCTTCATTTCAGCCTTTAGTCTGGTGATGTGTTCATCTTGTTGTATGGTCGTCTCCATTAGGGCCTTTGTAAATGTCTCTGAAGTGTAAAAACATGGTAAATTCTTCAGAATGATTGTTTTTTCCACCTGCGTTAGCAGTTCTGGACTCTGCTGCTTGTCCTCAATGTTGAAGATAAAATATCTTCCTCCACAGCTGTGAATTAGGTCCTGGATGTCTCTGTTTTTCCTTATATAGTTAACAAAAGCTGAAGCTTTAGGATCTGACTCCACAGTGAGCAGAACCATGGTGAAGTCATTGACCACAGAGCTGAATGTGTCCTGGATGGTCTGTAACTCTCCTTTGTCTTCATCAGTGAGGGGACCTACAGGTAGGACCAGGATGAAGGCATGGACCCCCTCAGGATCACAGAGGGAGACGCACCTGAATGATTCATCCATCACTTCCTGCTGAGTTCTTCCATGCAAGGCAGGCAGCTCCACCAGAGAAACCCGACGTCCGCTGACCTCTCCCTGGTTTTTAAAGCTCTCTGATGAGTTGGGTCTTAGGTATGTCTGACCTAAGATGGCCTTGACTGCTGAGGTCTTCCCTGCTCCTCTCCTCCCACACAGAACCAGGTTTAGTGGAGGTTTGATCTGTTCCTGCTGGGGTCTGCTGGTCTCTTCTTTCAAGGAAAGATATGCTCCTTTGTTTTCATGCACTATGTTCTCGATCTCCTCCATCAACTGTGTGAAATCTTCTCTAAACATATTGTAGTGTCTTCCATTGCAATCCCTCAAAAGTTCATTAGCAGAAGGTATCATTTCATTATCATGTGTTATGACGACCATGGCATGCTTGAAGGCATCTTGATGAAACAAAGTCAAGACAAACTTCAGTGTTTTTCTGTTCTTCTCATTGAAATCTGAAGGCTTCACTAACAGCAGCAGAACATGTGGTCCAGGACGGCAAAGGTTCAAACAACTGTTCATTTCTTCTAATAAAGCTTCCACTGAAAGATTGAAGATATCAGGACATTTTACAACCGTCACTGGTTTTCCTCTCCATTCTCCACAAGCATACTCACTTTCCTTTAAAGGGTTAAATTTGTAAAACTTAGTTTGCTGTTTCTGCATGATGAGTTTGCAAAGGGACTTCTTCTTGTCCTCACTTTTTCCAAAGATCATAATCCGGGGTCCATCCGCTGAAAAATAAATAAGTAATGAATTTATAAACTCCAATAATCGTACTATAAAGTTTAAACATTTAACTCTGTGTTCTCCTGAAATGTTCTAGTCTCTAAACACCTTTTAATATAGAATTACAAAAAACCTAACAGGTCATCATAGAGTAGTTAATGTTTCCTCTATATTTTTAATGTATTTTAAATAAACTCCTAAAAATGTAACACAATTTAAGTAAAATACCAACTCAGGTAAAAATATGTAACATTGATCTGTTCAGTCTAATAGTAGTGGGGGTTGTTTAAGATTAACTAAACCCCAAATCAACTTCTTTTGCAGATAAATTGAATGAATATGATTGTATGGGGGCTATCTTTATGTTACTGTGCAAATTGACATTTGTTGTGTAAACTTGTTTAATTTTGCAATATTTGGCTAAAAACCATCTTAGTGCTGACCTCTATGGGTTGAAATGGGGGGTCGTGGCCTAGTAGTTAGAGCAGTGCGCTTGCACTCAGAACAGGATGCAAGTACCCGGTTCGATCCCCAGCGCCTGCACTCTGGGTCCCTGAGCAAGACCCTTACCCCCAGATTGCTCCCCGGGCGCCACACATGGCAGCCCACTGCTCCCCAAGAGGATGGGTTAAAAGCAGAGAACAAATTTTGTTGTAATGTATGTTTCAATGTATGTTTCAATTACAATAAAGATGATACTACTACTATTACATTACTATTACTAAATGTTAGTGGTAAGTGGCCAGTATGAACTTTTCCAGTCATACTGGCCACTCAAAGTGCTTTACAGCCACATTCACCCAATCACACAGATTCATACACGATACGCAGAACGGTTGGGGTTAAGTTCCATCGATGTGACGGGAAGCTTGAATTGAACCCATTGTGCTACAGTCCCCCTCTATTGGTCAAATAGGGTGACAGTTGAGTTAGGCTTATCTTGGAATTCTGAACTGAGAAGTCAGAATAACGTAACCTGTGACGCTTGTGGATGCTTGTATTTGGCCATAGTTTGCCAAAGTCTGCATTTATATGGATGTCATTAAACACCTTGATAAGGGCGGTCTCTGTACTGTGGTGAGGAAACCTGACTGGAAAACGTCAAAGCAGCTGGTCGTTGTTAAGAAGGTGTGTAATTGTTGAAACTCAGCTTTTTCAATAATACTGATTAAAAGAGGTTTGAGATGGGCCTGTAGTTCTGGAGTAGTAGTTTGTCTAAATTGTTCTTTTTCAGCAGTGGTTTGATAATTGCTGTTTTTAGTGACTGGGGGAAAACACCTGACAGAAGGGACGTGTTTATTATCTGAGTCAAATCAGACGCTATGACAGGTAAAACTTTCTTAAAGAAAACTGTGGGGAGAACATCAAGGCAGCAGGAGGAGGAACTTAGCTGCTGAATGATCTCCTCTAAGCTTTTGGAGTTTATTTGGCTGAATTGGGACATTTTGTCAGGATAAGTCGTAGTTGGAGACGACTTTGGTTCTGAACTTGACATGGATGTATAGACTGATCCTCTTTTTTCTCAATAAAAATTTGTTGTAGGCTCTGGTGGAGTAGAGTTTAGATGCCACAAATGCATGAGCATAAACAGCCTGAATATACCTTTGCGGATACACTTAGGGCCCAATTTTCAAAAGGTTGTTTCGTATCAAAATGGGAACAAATTGATTAGTTTGTACAAAGCTGATCTTCAAACCAGGAGCAAAGCAATTTGTGTATCTAACATGAGCAGAACAGTGAGAACAAACTTTTTTTTGTGTAAGTGCCTTCATGAATATGCAGATTCAATTCAATTCAATTTTATTTATATAGCACCAATTCATGAAACATGTCATCTCAAGGCACTTTACAAAGTCAAATTGAATCAGATTATACAGATTGGTCAAAAATTTCATATATAAGGGAACCAGTTGATTGCTTCAAAGTCCCGACAAGCAGCATTCACTCCTCCTGAAAGAGCGTAGAGCCACAGTGGACAGTCGTCTGCATTGTTGATGGCTTTGCAGCAATCCTTCATACTGAGCATGCATGAAGCGACAGTGGAAAAAAAACTCCCCATTAACGGGAAGGAAAAACCTCTAGCAGAACCAGAACCAGGCTCAGTGTGAACAATCATCTGCCTCGACCGACTGGGGTTACAGAAGACAGAGCAGAGACACAACAAGAGAGACAAAAAAGCACAGAAGCACACATTGATCTAGTAATCTGTTCTACAATAGATGGTAATAGCGGGTGAGCCGTCTTTTCTGGATGATGTCACAGCTAACAGAACGCCAGACCAGGTGTACCTACTATGAAGAAAAAGAGAGAGAACAAAAAGTTAAAAGCTGAAATGACGACAAGCAATGCAAAACTAGAGAACAGTAGAAATCAGCAGAGTGAAAGAAATAGACCCTGATGTCCTCAAGCAGCCTAAACCTATAGCATCATAACTATAGAAGTAGCTCGGGGTAACATGAGCCACTCTAACTATAAGCTTTGTCAAAAAGGAAAGTTCTAAGATTAGTCTTAAAAGTAGAAGGGGTGTCTGCCTCACGGACCAAAACTGGGAGTTGGTTCCACAGGAGAGGAGCCTGATAGCTAAAGGATCTGCCTCCCATTCTACTTTTAGAGACTCTAGAAACTACCAGCAGACCTGCAGTCTGAGAGCGAAGTGCTCTGTTAGGAACATACGGGGTAATCAGAGCTCTGATATATGATGGAGCTTGATTATTAACGGCTTTATAAGTTAGAAGACCTCTCCCTGGGCTGCCACCTTATCGTGGTGGAGGGGTTTGACTGTCCCAATGATCCTAGGAGCTATGCTGTCAGGGGCTTTAAGCCTCTTGTAGGGTCACTCAAGGCAGACAGGTCCTAGGTGAGGGACCAGACAAATCGCAGCCCAAAAAGCCCCTATGATGAGTACAATTATTGGATCTCGTGTTCTCTCGCCCGGACGCGGGTTACCGGTTCGGGCTCAGCCCGAAGAGGCGACATGGGTCCCCCTTCCGATGGGCTCACCACCTGTTGGAGGGGCCAAAGGGGTCGGGTGCATTGTTTAACGGGTAGCAGTAGAGGGCGGGGACCTTGGTGTTCTGATCCTCGGCTGCAGAAGCTGGCTCTTGGGGCATGGAATGTCACCTCTCTGGTTGGGAAGGAGACTGAGCTCGTGCGCGAGGTTGAGAGGTTCCGACTAGAGATAGTCGGACTCACCTCGACGCGCCGCTCTGGCTCCGGAACCAGTCTCCTTGAGAGGGGCTGGACATTCTTCTACTCTGGAGTTGCCCCTGGTGAGAGGCGCCGAGCTGGGGCCTGCACGTTGGGGTTTTCCCCGGTGAACGAGAGGGTGGCCTCCCTCCGCATTCGTGTGGGGGGACGGGTTCTGACTGTTGTTTGCGCCAAACAGCAGTTCAGATTACCCACCCTTTTTGGAGTCCTTGGAAGGGGTACTGGAGAGTGCCCCTGCTGGGGACTCCCTCGTTTTGCTGGGGGACTTCAACACTCACGTGGGCAATGACAGTGGGACCTGGAGGGGCGTGGTTGGGAGGAATGGCCCACCTGATCTGAACTCGAGTGGTGTTCTGTTGTTGGACTTCTGTGCTCGTCATGGATTGTCCATCACAAACACCATGTTCAAGCATAAGGGTGTCCATATGTGCTCTTGGCACCAGGACACCCTGGGTCGCAGTTCAATGATCAACTTTGTTGTCGTTTCATCTGATCTGCGGCCGCATGTCTTGGACACTCGGGTGAAGAGAGGGGCGGAGCTCTCCACCGACCACTACCTGGTGGTGAGTTGGCTCTGATGGTGGGGGAGGAAGCCGGTCCGACTGGTCAGGCCCAAACGTACTGTGAGGGTTTGCTGGGAACGTCTGGCAGAGTCCCCTGTGAGACGGAGCTTTAACTCCCACCTCCGGGAGAACTTTAAACACGTCCTGAGGGAGGCGGGGGACATTGAGTCTGAATGGACCATGTTGCGTGCCTCTTTTGTTGAGGCGGCTAGTCGGAGCTCTGGCCGCAAGATTGTCGGTGCATGTCGCGGCAGCAACCCTCGAACCCACTGGTGGACACCAGCGGTGAGGGAAGCCGTCAAGCTGAAGAAGGAGTCCTACCAGGCTTTTTTGGCCTGTGGGACTCCGGAAGCAGCTGATGTGTACCGGCAGGCGGCTCGGCTGGTCGCCGAGGCAAAAACTCGGGCGTGGGAAGAGTTTGGAGAGGCCATGGAGAAAGACTTCCGTACGGCTGCGAAGTGATTCTCGTCCACTATCCGGCGTCTCAGGAGGGGGAAGCAGTGCAGTACCAACACCGTTTAGAGTGGGGGTGGTGTGCTGCTGACCTCGACTCGGGACGTCGTGTTTCGGTGGGCGGAATACTTCGAAGACCTCCTTAATCCCACCAACATGTCTTCCATTGAGGAAGCAGAGCCTGAGGACTCTGGGTCGGGTTCTCCCATCTCTGGTGCTGAGGTTGCCAAGGTTGTTAAAAAGCTCCTCGGTGGCAAGGCCCCGGGGGTGGATGAGATTCGCTCTAAGTACCTTAAGGCTCTGGATGTTGTGGGGCTGTGTTGGTTAACGCAGCTCTGCAGCATTGCGTGGACATCGGGGGCAGTTCCCCTGGATTGGCAGACTGGGGTGGTGGTCCCCCTATTTAAAAAGGGGGACCAGAGGAATCACACTCTTAAACCTCCCTGGTACGGTCTATTAAGGGGTTCTGGAAAGGAGGGTCCGTCGGATAGTTTAATCTCGGATTCAGGAAGAACAGTATGGTTTTCGTCCTGGCCGTGGAACACTGGACCAGCTCTATACCCTCAGCAGGATTCTTGAGGGGGCATGGGAGTTTGCCCAACCAGTCTACATGTGCTTTGTGGATCTGGAGAAGGCATTTGACCGTGTCCCCCGAGGGATCCTGTGGGGGGTGCTCCGGGAGTATGGAGTACCGGACCCTTTAATAAGGGCTGTCAGGTCTCTGTACGACCGGTGTCAGAGTCTGGTCCGCATTGCCGGCAGTAAGTCGGACTCGTTTCCAGTGAGAGTTGGACTCCGCCAAGGTTGCCCTTTGGGAGATCGACAGGCGGATTGGTGCAGCATCTGCTGTGAAGCGGGCGCTGAACCGATCCGTTGTGGTAAAGAGAGAGCTGAGCCAAAAGACGAAGCTCTCGATTTACCGGTCGATCTACGTTCCTACCCTCATCTATGGTCAAAAGCTTTGGGTCGTGACCGAAAGAACGAGATCCCGGATACAAGCGGCTGAAATGAGTTTTCTCCGTAGTGTGTCTGGGCTCTCCCTTATAGACAGGGTGAGGAGCTCAGTCATCCGGGGAGGACTCAGAGTCGAGCCGCTGCTCCTCCACGTCGAGAGGAGCCAGTTGAGGTGGCTCGGGCATCTGGTCAGGATGCCTCCTGGACGCCTCCCTGGTGAGGTGTTCCGGGCACGTCCCACCGGGAGGAGGCCCAGGGGAAGACCCAGGACACGCTGGAGGGACTATTTCTCCCGACTGGCCTGGAAAGCCTTGGGATTCCTCCGGAGGAGCTGGCCCAAGTGGCTGGGGAGAGGGACGTCTGGGCCTCCCTACTGAAGCTGCTACCCCCGCGACCCGCCCCCGGATAAGCGGAAGAAGACGGACGGACGGATAAGTTAGAAGAAGAATTTTACATTCTATTCTTGATTTAACAGGAAGCCAATGAAGGGAAGCTAAAATTGGAGAAATATGATCCCTCTTGGTGATTTTCACCAGAACTCTTGCTGCAGCATTTTGGATCAGCTGAAGGCTTCGAACTGCATTTTGTGGACTTCCTGATAGTAAAGAATTACAATAGTCCAGCCTTGAAGTAACAAATGCACGGACTAGTTTTTCAGCATCACCCTTGGACAGAATGTTTCAAATTTTGGCAATATTCCTGAGGTGAAAAAAGGAAACTCTGGAAACCTGTTTAATATGGGATTTAAATTACATGTCTTGGTCAAACACTAAGATTTTTTACTTTATTACCAGAGACCAAGTTAATGCCATCCAGATCACATGCTAATGACAAAACCCCACAAATGTATGGTGGGCGACATGCAAATGTAAATACATGATACCCACAAAGCTATTTTCCAAAGCAGAAACTGAGAATTGCTGCAGTTTTTGCCTCTATATTTAGTACCTCTGACCGTCAAGTACAAACTTGACGGTCCAGGCTGAGACGCGTGTGAACGACATCCCAAATGTTGGATGTCTCAGAATTGGATGTTGGATGGTCAGAATAGAAGTCCAGGACAGGAGCTCAAGATGGCGGATGGTGCGGAGTCTGGTACAGGAGCTCCCTTCTCCAGCCGTCCCCGGACTAAACCGCTGGTCTACAAGACTATTGATGGAAAGCTTATAGTAGAGGATGAGTTTTTAAACTTTCTTGTGGTCAAAATCAAGACTATGTGTCAGGAAGAGCTTGTGCTGCTTGCATCAAACACATTTGACTTTGAGTGGATTGAGTCCTCCAGAAAAGTCCTGTTTGAACTGTGTCCCAATACTAAGCAGCGGTATGTGGCCTTCAAAGGAAATCAGAAAGCTGCAAATGCCATTAAAAGCTGTTTAAAAGTTCTGAATGAGTGCGGGGAAGCTATACCGCACTTTGTCTCCCACTTCCTGGATGAGCTGCCGCCTGTGACGTTTAACAGCCTGGATGTCTCCAACTTACTTAGCAAGATGGAGCGTTTACAGAGCGAAGTTTGTGCCCTAAAGCATACAGTGTCACGCCAAGTGGATGTTGGGGAGGAGTTGCGTGAGGTTACCGCTACCATTGACCGCAGAGTTGCGGCAATGGAACGACATTTGGTGGCCGGTGGAGGAGGATCTAGGAGTGTGGACACGCCTGCTCTAGGATTACCTAACGTGAGTGACATGACATTGGCTGTGAACGCCTCTGAGGGGGTGGCGGCATGCATGGATTCTGTCCAAACAAACTGTGTTACTGCCGATAATGCAGCTATGCCTGTGAAAGAGACCTACATCGACTACCCCAGGATCGCTGGTGAATTTGTCGCGGTGAGTGATAACCGAAACTGCGCTGCTGATGCGCCCACGAGTACACCGACATGGAACTTGGTGGTGAAACAAGGGCGGCGTATGAGAAACGAGAGCCATCCAGCTTCGTTAAAACGCCAAGCTAAACCGGAGCGTAAACGACCAGCCCCTATTATTGGTACTGGCGCCCAAAGCACCATAAAAGTGGTTAGAACGAAGCTCGTAAATGTCTTTGCAACTAGATTTCTCCCTGATCTTGAGGATGAGACACTAACGAACTATCTTAAAGGAAAACTCGGGCGTGATGTTGAGTGCCGGCGTATTGTCACTGGGAACCCCAGATATAGTTCTTTTAAAGTCAGTGTGGAGTGTGAGAACGTTGCAGAAGTGTATAACCCAGAGCTGTGGCCAGAAGGTTCGGTGGTGCGCCGTTACTATGAGCCACGCAATAAACCTACAACGTCTAAAGGTCCTGGGGTGATCACTTCTAGTGGTTCCAAAGGGTTCAATGGAACGGCTGCAGTGAATTCCACATAGACCAATTAATGCGTGTTATTTCTTACAATTGCCGGGGACTGCGTGTTGGTAAAACAACTGGAGATAAAGCAAGACGTCTGGTTGTGGATAGATTGTTGCAAAAATGTGATATTCTCTGTCTGCAAGAAACTTTTCTGTCGAAACAGGATCTGGCAAGTTTGAACTATATTAATGACAGTTTCTGTGGAGCTGGTGAATCCACTGTTGATCTTTCTATGGGTATAGTGAGGGGTCGAATCGCAGGAGGAGTAGCCATTTTATGGCACAAAAAGCTGGATCCAGTTTTAAATGTCATCAGAACTGGTGTTGACTGGTGTATTGCTGTACATTTAAAAGTTGAAAACAAAGAATTTGTCATTATTAATGTCTACACACCATATGAGTGTCCTCAGTATGAAGACATTTATTTGAATAGACTTGCTTTTTTGAACTCTTTTATTGATGACCATTATTTTACCTCTGTGTATGTAGTAGGTGATATGAATGCAGATATATCTGATGAACATTCTTCATTTGCCAAACATATGCATCAGTTTTGTGATGATAACAGTTTTATATTGTCCAGTGAGCTGCTGCTACCTGCAGATAGCTATACCTATATAAGTGAAGCTTGGCATACAACGTCATGGCTTGACCATTGCATTAGCTCTGCTGATGCCCATGCTGTTTTAAAATCAGTAGAAATCTTATATGAGTATTCTTTGTCAGATCATATTCCATTTTTAATGATGCTGGATATTAAAAGTCTTCCAGAGTTTGTACAGGGGGCAAATAGTACACCTTCAGTTAAACTTAAATGGTCCAGACTCTCTAAAGTAGACTTATTAGCATATCATATGAAAACTGATCTTCTTTTGAGTAAAATAAGTCTTCCTCTTCAATCTCTTATGTGCTCAGATGTTAATTGCAGTGATATTTCTCACTGTAGAGACCTTCATACTATGTATGATGGCATTGTGGATGCTTTGTATGAAAGTACAAGACCATACCTTGCATGCAGAAAGGCAAATAACATCAGGCCAGGGTGGAATAAACATGTGTCAGGTTACCATGCAGAAGCTAAACAAGCACATAAGATGTGGGTACAAGCAGGTAGACCAAGAGATGGAACTCTTCTAGAATATAAAAAATTTACTAGTGCAAAGTTTAAATATGCCATTCGATATATTTCCAAGTGTGAGCAGAACATGAGAGCAGACTCCATGGCTGAAAACTTGCTTAATAATAATGTTATTGGTTTTTGGAATGATGTTAGAGCCTTAAACAGGTCTGCTGTACCACTCCCCAGTACCATAGAGGGCATTTCTGGGGCTCATAATATAGCAGATTTATGGAGACAGCACTATTCTGCCGTATTTAATTGTGTAAAAAGTGAACCCTATGGCTTGGGAAACATTCCTAAGAGTGATGCGGTTATAATAACCGCTAGTGAAGTTCAACAGGCTATAGCACACCTGTGTGAGAATAAGGCGACGGGTTCTGATAGCATTACAGCAGAACATCTGAAATATGCTAGCCAAAAAGTGGCGGTGCTGCTTGCAATGTGTTTCACTGGGTTTATGACCCATGGGCAGTTGCCTGATTCCTTATTATCTGTTACCCTTGTGCCAATAATTAAGGACAAAACTAGTAAGGTTGGTAGCCTTAATAACTACAGACCAATAGCTTTAGCTAGTATGATATCTAAAGTATTAGAAAAAATCTTGCTTGGTCGCCTCAATCAGTTTATTAGTACAACAGATAACCAATTTGGTTTCAAAGCCAAGTTGGGTACTGACTTCTGTATTTATGGCCTGAAAGAGGCAGCAAGAGCATATTTAAGTAAAAATTCATCTGTACTAATTGGGTTCATTGATGCCTCTAAGGCCTTTGATCGTGTCAATCACTACAAGTTATTTGAGAAATTAAAACAGCGAGGGGTTCCAGATATACTCATACGAATATTAGTTTACTGGTATTCTAAGCAGAAAATGCATGTAAAATGGGGCAATAACATCTCTGCTTCCTTTGGAGTGAGTAATGGTGTGCGCCAGGGTGGGCTTCTTTCACCTGCCTTGTTTAACGTGTACATGGACGACCTGTCAAAAGAAATGAACCTTTGTAAAACGGGATGTATGATTGGCGATACTTTGGTCAATCACTTTATGTATGCTGATGACCTGGCTGTCCTCTCACCCAGCAGTGCTGGTTTTCAGCAGCTACTGAATATCTGCTCTGATTATGGGTTGAGATTTGATGTGCAGTATAATGCTAAGAAAACTGTTGTACTAGTTTGTAGAACTAAAGAAGACAAAAACCTTTGTTTCCCAGATTTTTTTTTGTCAGGGCAAAAGTTAAATGTTTGTTCTAAAACTAAATATCTGGGTCACTACATCACAGACCAGCTCTGTGATGATGATGACATTTATCGACAGTGTCGTGTGTTGTACGCCCAGGCAAACATTCTGGGAAGGAAATTTTATATGTGCACTGCTGAGGTAAAAATAAGCCTGTTTAAAGCCTACTGTACATCCTTTTATACAGCTCCTTTGTGGTGTAATTTTAAAAAAGCTAGTATGCAGAAGCTTAAGGTTGCTTATAATGATTCTTTGAGAATTCTGCTTAAGAAACCCAGGTTCAGCAGTGCAAGTGAGATGTTTTGTAATGCACATGTCAGAACATTCCAGGCACTTGTGAGACATCTGATATACAGGTTTATGTGTCGTTTGGGCAGCTCATTGAATAGTCTTATTGTAATGTTTTCACATCCCTCTCTCAGTGCGCTAAGATTCCAGTCGGCTCTGTGGAAACATTGGTATGCAAGTGTTTTATAAGATTTATTTATGTATTTATTCTACTTATTTTTCTTTTATTCTATTAGTTTTGTTTTTATCTCTTTGTGGACCACGAGTCTGTTGAATAAAGCAATCAAACTGGCATGCAAAAATACCTGCAGTCCTACTGGCCAGAAAGGAGACACTGGCATAATGTCAGAAGAAGGACAGAGAGTCTCTCTGCATGTGACCATATTTGGGCTTTTAGAATAACAACAATAGAACAATTTTAATGAGGAAAAGGACGGCTACTAGATGCAGCATCTGCTGGACCACGCGCATGGGGATGGGGGCGTACGCTGTATTAATCTTCATGCACTTAAACCAAGGCGAGAAATACCAAACCTGATCCTAAACATTGTGGATTGTTTGTAAATAAACAAAGCTGAGTATTAACTGCCTCCTAAGAAAAGCCTGCAGTCTGTAAAGGTGTTAAACCTGGTAAAAAAAAAAAAATCCCATACCAGACTAAGTGGAGTAAGGGGAGGGGATGGCGCTGCGCAGGTCTGACCGCGTGCTTCTGTATGTGTGTGTGGACAGTCGTATTTATGTTGATATTTTCTTTTAAATAATTATCATTATTACCTCAAACGACTGGAGGCTGAAGAAGCTGAAGAAGCTTCTTATTAAAGGGAGATATAAAATAAAAGTTTTTCTTTTGTTTTGCAGAACATCTGCTGACAAAACAACCTTTTTTCTGTATTTTAAAGAATAATTACAGTATTATTGTCTCTAAAACAACGTTTAACAGTAGAAATTCTCCATTCATTAAAAACGATCTTGTGCGTTCTGGATGTCTGGAATGATTATGTGAAGGATTTGATCTTCCTCTTTCTTTGTTAGCAGCTCCCAAACTGCCAGCAGTGGACTTAATTTACTATTTTAATGCGGCGGACCAAATCTGTGTTGTACTTCTTATCCACTAGGGACGCAATCTTTGGTGATCAGGTGCAATACGCCCACTCTTTGCTCTGTCAGTTTTCACAATTTAGCTGTCATTATTTGTGGAACCTTTGAAATCAGGCCCTTAATCTCATCTCCGTGTAGATGGTGGCCTCAGAGACTGACTTTCAGACACTCTAGAAACTACAGTACCTGCCACACTTGAAAAAAAATTTCACCACAGTAACATGTGGTGACAATAAAGAATCTTTGAATCTTTTAACTTTTACCACTTGTGCCAAACTAAATATGTGAGATTAGCCCCTTTTCCACTGAAAGCCCCAGACTTTGTATTACCGCGGTAGACCAAAGCCTGGGGCTTTTGGGCTTTCCTGTTTCCATTAGCTAGGGGCCAGTTATGTAAACCAGCCAAATGACACATGGGACGTTGCAATGGAAACCTGCAGTACCACTCCGGTCCACCGGGACAGACAAAGGCGGAGAGCTTGCATCATATCCTGCCACTCATGCTGCCACTCATCTGGATTCCTGAGAAACAGGACGAAGTGCAGCTGTTGTCGTTACGTCTCCTTAGCCCCTTTTCCACCGCCCCAAACACTGTTTCTCACCACCAGCTCCAACCTATTCTGCTCCAGAAAATAAAAATAAAGCACAGCTTTTTTCTGTCTGGGCAGCTCTGGGACAGCAGTTGTGTCTGACAGAAGAGGAGGACAGAAGAGGAGGGGAGACGAGACTGATCTTTAGAGCTTTATGAGTCAAATTTTTCCTCAGCTGTTGCTGGAACAGTCAAGGAGAGTTTTTAAGTAAAGCATCGCTGACTTTTGATTACAGGACAATTATTTTTATATAGGTTAAGGCTATAAGAGCTGGGAAAGTCTCCTTTGCTTTCTCTTTCACGGAAAGCAAGCCCGCTCTACACAAACACAGTGGTGGAAGTTTATGATTAATTAAAAATGCCACAAATATCCCACCAAGATTTAAACTTTTGACTGTTATGCGCCGATATCCCCACTAACGTAGCAAACACGGCGAACATTATCCAGTCAGCGTGAAATCACAGACGGTCTGGCCGAGTAATACCGCAGTCTTCAGTAACGCAGTAACGCTGTAGTCTTCCCGGCCAGACGCGACTGTCTGTGGGTCTCTGCTGCTTCGACAAGTCTGAGCAGAATTACAATTGGCTCATATTCCTGATGAACTGACTGCACAGATGAAATTTGGAATTTGGAATTTCTCAAATAAAATAATCTGAAAACAACTTTTGGTGATAAATAAAGGTTACAAAATTGATAGCTAAACTCCTTATCTTACACCACCCTTGACAGTTTTTCTTACTGCAACAAGAGAAGCACTGGGTCGGTCAAGGGACCAAAGCCCCGGCAAAGTAAAGCGCCCGACTGAAGTGAAATTAGTCGGGTGAATGTGTATAGAAAAGCTATCCATGATTACAAAAGCCCCAGGTTTTGGAGTGGCAATGGACAATTTAACTGAATACCACTGCTCTGCGTTTGAACTCAATTCTGTCAGAATAATACTTTCAGGCTCCTTAAAATTAGTTTATGTTAGTGAGTTCTGAAGGCCAATTATCAGAATAGAAAAAAGTAAAATTAGAAAATAAACCTATGTGGTGATAAAAGCTTAAAGCTAAAGAAAAAGCTTATAGGAGACAAAATAGCCATTTTGTTTTATACTTTGCTGTAAGTCAGGTTGTGCAAAAGAAAAAAAAGACAAATAACACATTCTAACAGAATAAATTCCTTGCTATGATCTATTGTTTGGTGTTTGGGGACAGGATTTAAAACATTTTCTAAAAATGCAACTTTTTGGTAAACTCTAAAATTACTAATCTTCATAACTTACCATTCTCTTTTGCGGGATTCAAATTAAAACTGGTTTCCTCTGGTTTAACGTATTCCTCTGTTAGTCCTTGTGATGCGTCCTTGAAAACATCACAGCTCACATATCCGTTGTTCTCTTTTACAATCTGACTTAAACGTGTCAGCAGCTCACGATGTTCCAGGTTCTTCAGACTTAAGTGTCTGTACTGACATTTAACGATCATCTCTTTTAAGAGTAGGTCCGATGAATCATCAGCTTCACTCCTCTCTCTGGGTGTGGAAATCAGAACCATGGAATGATCAAACGATTGATCACTTAGACGTGTCAGGAAGACACAGAGTCTCTCTTTTTGTTCCTCAGTGAAGTTCTCAGGCTGAAGAACCAGCAGGAACACATGAGGTCCTGGATCAGAGAGTGTGATGCAGGTTTCCACATATTCACTGAGTTTGTCTTCAGACAGGTTGGTTTGCAGGAAGTCTGGGGTGTTGATGATGGTTACTGTTCTCTGATTGAACTGTGTAATGTATATCTCACACTGTTCAGGTGCTTTTTCAGTGGTGATTCCTTTCCTTTTCAGTATGAAGTTCCCAACTGATCTCCTCTCTGACCAGCTGTTCCCCAGCAGAACAACCCGGAGCTCTGAGACTGTCAAAACACAGAAAGAATGGAATCAGTTTCATTAGCCATGTTTGTTAGCATAAACAAGTAATGTGACTCTTGAGTGTTTCTATTACTGCAGTTGTAGTAATTGTTCAAATTACTTTTTTTATATGAATAAATGAATAAAACCAAACATGGATAAACAAAAGTTAAATATAAAACAGGGCTCTAAACTAACTTTTTGCTATGGATGCAAGATTTAGGAAAAATGCTCAATGCTACCATTTCCAAGACCACAGCAACAATTCCTGAAGGTACATGGTTCTTTATTGTTAAAAGCAAATGGTGTGACTGATTACTTCCTTATATGGGCATAACCTAAACGTAGGGGACAATCCAGCCCTTGTTCAGATAAACACGTCAATTAAGTGTTAATTTTCTGTTAGGAAAAAAAGTAGACAAGATAACACTTAATTTAAAGCGCCTGTGACACGCCTTACCCACGAATACATAAAAGGAAAACATTAATATTGATAGACACTGGCCAGTAATTTACATTATATGGGTCAAAGAATAAGAAAAATAATAACATCACAAAATTAGTATATGTTTTGCTCAATTTTGGAAGTCCAGTCTCGACAGGAAATGACGTAAAAAAGGAACATGGCAGTTGTGTTGAGCACTTCTCAGCAAGTTGCTTTCAACAAGCAATGTCTGAATTGGGATGAGAAATAATGTCAGAAGTCAGGATGTGTTACAGACCACCACTTCTAAATTTTACCACTCAGCGTATTGGGACTTTTTTCTAGTGTGCCGTGCGTACCTGGACTTCTACCTGCATCCCTGCCCCCGGTGACCTCTCCAAAGTTTACAGCTTGTAGTATATTTGTTGATTTTTTTTTAAAATCAACAAATATACTACAAGCTGTAAAAAAAAGTAGGTGTAAAAGCTGTAAAAAAAGAGGTGTTATCTTGTCTACTTTTGCCTCATAAGAAACCCATTGCCATGGCCCAAAACGCTGGCTGTGCATTAAAATGGATGTAGGCGCTTCATGAAACTAATTTTGTATCAACAATTATACTTCCACACAAAATAACTCTGTTTTACCTATCAAGGAGAAAAAACTAACAAACAATAGATTTTAAGTGGGTTTAAAAACTAAATCAAGTATAATGAATAAAATGCAACAATGGGCAGTGTTTTACGGAACTAGGACTCACTCTAAAGTGCTCTTAGAATATGATGGAATTATTTGTACCATTCTATATGTTTTATCATGTATTTACTCATTACTATTAAAAAGGTTTTAAGGCTTGAGTTTTTTTTAAGGAAAAGAAGAAGACGTTTTGGGAGAAGACATCATGAACAATCGAACATATTGAAAAAAAAAAAGGAAATTTGTAATCACTGAAGTGATTTTATAAGTTCAATATCCCTAAGATTTTGATTACAAGAAATGTTGGGATATTGGTTGTGTATTGCATAATAATTTGCTCTTTATTTCAGTGGTATTCTGGCTTGGTTAGAACATCTTTGTCAATCTGGTTTATGGCCCCTGTGGTCATGACGTGTTAGCTGAAATAATAATTCATCAAACATTAAGAGAAGGAAATCTCTTAGGTTTGGGAAATAAGAACCCCTCTTCAGGTATGAAGATTAAAAGTCTCTTAGTAGTTGCACAGCGATAATGGAATAACACATCACAGATAAAGGTACATTCTTTTATTAATTCTAGTATATTTATAGGATTTAAATTGCTGGGTAAATTTTCAATTTATAGGTTGGGATGTCTTACTCTTAAGAGAAAATCTGAAATTAATCTGGTGTCAATAGTGCTTCTGTCTCTGCTCTGTCTTCTGTAACCCCCAGTGGGTCGAGGCAGATGACCGTTCACACTGAGCCCGGTTCTGGTTCTGCTGGAGGTTTTTCCTTCCCGCTAATGGGTGGTTTTTCTTTCCACTGTCGCTTCATGCTTGCTCAGTATGAGGGAATGCTGCAAAGCCATGGACAATGCAGACGACTCTTCCTGTAGATCTACGCTTCTCCAGGAGTGAATGATGCTTGTCGGGACTTTGAAGCAATCAACTGGTTCCCTTATATAGCACATTTTTGACCAATCTGTATAATCTGACTGATTTTGACTTTGTAAAGTGCCTCGAGATGACATGTTTCATGAATTGGCGCTATATAAATAAAATTGAATTGAATTGAAATTGAATTGAATAGACACAGGTATGCAAAATATTCTATTTAGGTTTTAAATTTCTGTTCTCTGATGGTCGAAGTGACGTGAGAAATACATAATAAGCAGGGGAAACGATGGAATTATTTTTACTATTCTATATGTTATGCTCATAACTAATGAAAAGTTTTTTTATGTTTGAGTTCATTCAGACATCAGAGTGTTTTTCCTATGTTACAGAGTAAGGTCTGGTGCAAGAAACAGCCTCACCATAAATATGTGAGCACTATCTTATCTGTAATGAATTGAACATAGCCATCTGGGTATCCTCCCTTTCCTGGTCACTGATTGGTCAATTGTCAAGGTTGTTCTGTATAGCTGAAACTGCTAGTTCACGATCTGGTCACACTAAGGTATGTTTCCCCCTTCCTTCAGCTCTGCAATGAAACTAAGGTCCTCCCTTTTTGAGATAATAAAAGTACAGCAGCAGAGTGGATTTCAGAACAGGAAAGAGATGTAAAGGAATTCATTTCTCTGCTGGTCTCCTTGCAAGATTTAACCCTGTTTTTTCTCTTCTTTGTGTTGTTTAATGAATGTTTTAGGTGTTTGAACCTGACAGAATAAGACGTATTTTGTCTCTTGTTTTGTTTGAGAAAAACATCAAAAAACATCATATATGTCTGACTATCCAAAGAAAACTGAAAAATGTGATGATGGTTTGATTTGTTTTACTGAGGAAGATTCATTAGGGTGAGCTCACTAAAACCACATCTTCGTTACTCTTGCATTCATCATTTGTCATGTTTCGCATTTGTTTTTTATTTGTTTAAAGAAGTTCACCCACCCACCCACACACACACACAATATGGGAACACTTAAATAACATAATGTTACTCCTAGAATTCCAAGTCAATCACACTTCTGTGAAATCGAACTGTTCACTTAAGGAGCAACACTGATTGGCCATCAATTTAAAATGCTGCTGTGCAAATGGATTAGACAACAGGTAGAAACTAGAGGCAGTTGGCAAGACACACCAAACCCCCCCCCCCCCCCCCCCCCACCATAAAGGAGTGGTTCTGCAGGTGGTGACCACAGAGCACCACCTGCAGAACCTTTCTGGCTGATGTTTTGGTCACTTTTGAAAGATGGTGGTGCTTTCACTCTAATGGTAACATGAGACGGAGTCTACAACCCACACAGGTGGCTCAGGAAGTGCAGCTCATCCAGAATGGCACTGGAGCGTTTTTTAGCATGTGAGAAACAGGCAGCCAAACGATATTCTCCTTAAAATTGCAGACTTTTCGCTATTTTCCATGTAAATTCTTGGTGGCGCTTGATAGCGAAGCCGGTGAGGCCGCAGTGAGCTTGGCCTCCACTGGGATTGCGCAATCCCATGTTAACTGCGCTGGCTTCCACTCTGTGAATGCATCTTCCTGTCTCTAGATTATAAATTCAATTGTTCAAACACTTATGAGCGGATTTTTCACAATTTAATGTATGTGGATAACTTATTGTGTTTTGGTCATCAAACTGTGTGCAGGTAACATGTTTTCGTGCTGCTGGGCGATCATAAAAGGCAGAGAACTGGTTGTAGGTAAGGCCGGCAGTTCCTTTGGTCCCTAGGCAGGGGGCGCTCAGGGAGCACCGCTCCTGATCCCAAAACTGTAGAGTGACAGCAAGTTATGGAGTGCTGCTTTTGCCAAAAAACTGAAGTCACTGGCCGCCATCTTGCTACTCCCTACTCTTACAAAACCCCATAGGATTTGGTTGCAACAGCAAGCAGTTTTCTGACTGTGGGAAAACGTTTCATAGGTAATTCTACAGTCAGTGGATGAAGTTAATTTTTCCATTGTGAGATCAATAAAGTTTAATTATTATTAATATTATTAAATATATATATATATATATATATATATATATATATATATATATATATAAATAAATAAAATGCAAAATATTTCAGCACATGACTTTCTCAGTACTTGATAGTTTTAGAACATAACATAAAAGTATATGGCATTTGACATTTTAAAAGTCTTAAGCCCCCCCTGAACATGAGAAAATCCTCGTTATTCGATGCTGTAGCGCACATATTCCCTAGTTACTAGAGGAAAATAGGGAGTACCAATATGGTGGCTGGTGGCTTCACAGCAACTCATTCTAACAGCGGGCTATCAGCACTCCAGTGGTAATATAGCTCAGTGGTTATGGATTTACAAAATTGTAAAATAAAAATAAATAAACAAGGCTTTTTACGCTGTTTTGTGTTATTTTAAATGGCAAGATAATCGGTCTTTTTCCAACTTTTGTCACTTTAGTCTGACAAATAAAAGTAAGCCACCAAACAGTATTCCAACACGTAGTGTGTACTTATGATTTTACATTGCTGAAAAAGGAGGATGGCTGATAGCAGGACACAAACATTATGGCTGTTTCTCAATTCAGGAGAACGCGCTTGCGTTCTCCTGAATTGAGAAACAGCCTAAGACTTCCTGAAAAGACGAGAGTGTAGACATCCCAGTAAATCCCGTCGTAATGTAAAATATGACAGTTTACTGTATTAAGGAAATTTCTAATATACTACATGCTATCATACATAACAATTTTTGAGAATTTGGAAACATTTGCTCTTTATTTCCCAAAGTTTTCGGGGGAGGACAGGAGATAATGGATATTTCAGATGTCTGAAAGACCTCGTTTATTTATTTTTATTTTACAATTTTGTAAACAGATGCCGATTAAACTGAATGTTACAACCTTGACATGATTATAGGAGTTGTTTTACAGAGAAATCAAATAGAAGCGCCGTGAAAACGGTTGCAAAGCGCACTCCTGACACGGGGGGAACAGATTTTCACAGGGGAACCGAATTTCGCACAACACCGGAACAGGACTGATCCAGGAAGGCTTTCCTCCCTGACAGTGATCTCCATTGAGACTGAGAGACTTTTAAAACTGAAGAAGATAAAGAGAACTTTTACCGGAAAATGACCGATATTTTTGTTCAGAAAGAGCGCCGCATGGACTAAATTTATAAGTAGAGGTAAGACAGCGATAATTATTCATATAATGTTTTTGTAATGAAATGTGCGTAATGTGTGTTATATTTTTAAAATGTGTTACAAATGCAGAAATCCATCATAACTCATAAACTGTTACCAATCAAATGACAAATAATTTAGTTAAATTTTTTCATCAAAGAATCAAATTTTTTTCCATGTCTCTTGGTGAATTTATTTGGCTCAATCAGTCTCCTTCAGCACTTTGCAACGAGTCTACTCTGTAGAGTGTATATATTAGTAAATCTGACTCTGATGAGGTAAGCGCCTCACCAGCTATCAATCGTACCGCACGTCACTGGTGAGAAGATGCTGCAGCCCTGCAGACTGCACAGAGGCTGACAGGCTGGAGGCTAATTCAATCTGGAGAGACTCAGACGGAGAAAGAGAAAACGATTAACAAATTTATTTGACAAAATGAATAACAGTTCTTTGGCGCTCGGGCCCCGGCTGAAGATTTGAGCAGTGAATTCCGACGAACTCAGATGAGCCCATCAACGCTGACACTGGTGGTGGAGGTTGGAAAAGATGACGTTTTGGAATGCTGGTGGAGAAGGGGAGGAGGTGGGTCGAGCACAGCTGGAAAGCGACAGGCGGCGTGGGTGTGGAGCCTTTTAAACGGAAGCTTGTTTGAAGATTGGAGAAAGCGGGTCGAGGTCCAGAAATGAAGATGACGCAGTAACAGGTAGGCGGAAGTCTTCCAGCTTGAATTTGCGCCTAGGCTTCATAAGAGAGGAGGAAAGGCCCTGAGGAGGAGGAGCGCACCTCTGGGCCTCTCAGATGGACTGGGCAACAGGACTGCAGGGAAATCCACTCTACAGTGCAACTGTCTAATGGGATTAGTGGCTACAGTCAGTCACACCAAGGGGCGAGGAGGCAGGGAGGTTTGGGAGGATTCTCAACCGGCCGGTCTGTTTCATGTCGAACTGGTCGGTGGTCAAACTTTTTTTTCTACCCATAAAATAAAACGCAGCCACAGTGATGCACAGGCGCAAAGCTTCTGTGCATCTCCTAAAATATCCATCTGATATTATGGGAGATGCAAACAGCCCCTAATAATAAAAAAATAAAAAATAAAAACAAAGAAACTGGAGTGAGTTAAAGTAACAAGTGGTGCCATAAGTGGATTATTTTTCAGAAAGCTGTATGTCTTAAAAAATATTTCAGATCCAAAGTGATTGCTCCTAACCTCTATTTTTTATAGTTCTTTTAAACTATATATACTATACTTTATTACTGAGAAGATTTTAAAGTCTGTAAATAATATAACAATTCCTTTGTACAATATTGTTTGTACTACTTTTTATTCATGATTATTCAATATTTTTCCTATTTAGCTTCATTAAGTTATGTTAGGCCTACAGCTTCATCCCACCAGACTGCTGAAACTTATTTATTTTACCTAATGAGGATGATAATGTTTATTTCATATACATATTAATTGTGTGATTGTTTCTGTACTCCTTTCCTCCACGGTTTAGGTGGTGGATGAGCCAATCAGCTCTCTCTGTTTCCACCATCTTCTGCTTAAGAATCTCTTGGGCTCGCTAAAGGTCCTCCTCATTACTTCTAACATTTTTCTCCTTTAGGAGCTATCTAAAGGCCTAAGATGCTTTGAGAATAACTTTCATCTCACAAGTTAAAATTATAACAAAACTCTTAAATCCTGGAAGTTCTAAGATTTTTCCTACAATGATGTCATTAAGAGCTACTTTAGTCTTAGGATTCTTTGTGAATACAAGCTCTGATTATTTACAGCTTACTGTGAACCTGTATACTGTATAAGCGCGTTGGAGGTCGGCAGACTAGTTAAAGCGTTATACAAGTACAGGCCATTTACCATTTGGGTTGTAAATTTAAAAAGAATTGTGTGCAAAAACTTGAGGTTGTATATGACTCCTTGAGAATTCTGCTTAGTAAACTCAGGTCCAGTAGTGCAAGTGAGATGTTCTGTAACGCACGTGTCAGGACATTTCAGCCACTCATGAGAAGTTTGAGGTATACATTTATGTGCCGTCTGGACAGTCTTAATGTAACGCCACATCCTTCAGCCAATGCCCAACACTACCAGTCATCTTTGCACTCACAATCTGGCCGAATTAAATCTGGACTCTGGCTGCGTTGCTGGATTCTGATGTCGTCTTCTACAATAAAAATACAGAAAGGTTTTGTAAGTGATCACTCAACTCCAATTCCGTTGAAGCAATAGAGTTTTAAAAAATACAGCAAAAACTGTAAAATAAATATAATAAGTAAAAATATAGGTCTTGGTTTGCATTGATGAATAATATCTTACCAGATTCATCCCCTGCAGATGCCATAGTGTACAGCTCTAATTGATCTGTAAAAAAAGAGTTTAGATTTCATCTCATCAACTTTTAGGTGCAAAGCTTGTGTCACCAAAAACAAGATACCAATATCCTGCAGCCAACATGGGATGTGATGCTGGGCATCATGTGGGGGGGGAATTGTCATTGGGGGGTGGAGGTGCTGCCTTGAAAAAAGGATTGAGCTGTGTTGGTTTTTAAACATAGAAGGTATCACAACACGTTTTGCATGACAATCATCAGTAAAGCTTTACCGACTCTGCAATCGGTTTTGGTTTAAACAAGATTACAGTGGAAACAGTGGAAAACAGTTCTGTATGTAGTTTTAGGTTTAGTCATAATGTTTAACTCAAAGTGGCTTTTTCACACAAAACTCCATTGAGAGTTTTTAACAAGTATTTTTCAGCTGCCTGTTATCAGAAAATCTGGATCAACAGAACAGTTAGGAGTCTGTATTATAGTCATATTAGTATTCGCAACCAATCACAAACACAGGCCCACCTTCAAGGAGTTCAGAACACATGCTTTCTTTTTTTCTCTTTTTAAAGAAATGAGTCTATCAGCAGATTTGCCACATCCAACATGGCGGACACCCTGACTCATTCGCAGCATAAAGCCACACCGTGCAACGAACCTCTTACAGTATATCTGTTGCTGTCACCCCACAGATCCCTGAACATAATAGTCTAAGGAAGAACAGACTGGGAGTTCACTGACTCTGGAGGAAAAGTCAGACTGTTAAAAGCATACATGTGAAGGTTTAATGTAGCATACATATGAACAAACACAGTAAACATGTAATGAGCTCTGCCCCTGCTGGAGGATCAGGCCACACCTTCACCGAACATTGAGAAACCACGAAAATCACGACCGTTTCTCCTTTTTCTGTTTAATCACCTGAAAATTAAACGGCGGATTTGCTGCTATTTCAACCGTGAAATAAAATATCAGCCTATCCGAGAGGCACGGCAGCAGTTTTAGGCTTTAGTCCTCAGTTACTTCCTGTATTTCCGCAACTTCTGCTGTCTGAAAAAAATCCTCTCATCGTGACATAATTTTCCGGGAAAAAAAACGAGAACCTTTATTTCGAGCATGTCTGCAGCGTAGCGCCTCGGATTGAACGCTGAAAAATTAAGTCTGAAATTTTCAAGCACTGAAAATGTCTGGAGAGAGAAACTTACCTGTGATTAATAATGATTTCTGTCCACCGATATCAATTATCTGTCTGAGTATTCTAATAAATTAAGCAAAGCCTATTTACCAAACATTAAACTTCTGTTTATAAGGATTTAATTTGTCTAACAGGAGAGCTCTATTTCTTAGAGCCCCACATACAAAATGAAAACGAAAGTTTAAAGAGCGGCTCAGATGAAGGAGGATCCCCCTCCCCCACAGGAACGTCAGTGATCCTCTTGAGCCAGTGTCTGTTTTTTCTCAGTGAGCTGGGGACTCATTTTGTTTGCAATGGCCAGTAAGTGAACCTCAGTGAGGGATTCCACTGAACTGTTTATGAATTAAGAACTCTGAGTAGTAAACAAAGTTTTAACTGGACCACACATGGAAAAGATTGGTGCTACATCTCCACCTGCTGGACACCAAGAGATCAAACAAGGTCTGGAAATAAACACCAGGGCCTGCTTTCACAAGGCCGCCTTAGTGGATATCCAGAGTAAGCTCTGGGGTAAATTCCTGCATACCGTGGCTTTTCTGTTTCAGAAAGCTAGAAAGCCTGAGTCAAATATGACAACAATATACTCCACAAAACAACTCGCCCCCTGTTTTTTTTTTCTTTTTTTGTTTTTTTGACTACCTTAAAGCTGAGATCTGCACAGGGAATTGCGGAGACTATAGACGCTGGAGAGCAGATACTCTGCAGAAATCTCCATCAGGGGACAGATCAAAACATAATTAAATGTCTCATAATTTCTGGATACATATATTTACAATAGTTAACGTTGTTCACCACAGTCAATAATGTATCTTAATATTCTCAGCCACACATTTCTTGTATAACACAATGAAGGGATGCTCTCAGTTCTGAAAAAAAATATTTGTGCTGCTCTTTGTTTTTTAATACGGAGCCCCAAAAGTAACTAAAAACTAAATTAAAAAAGTAGTTTCTCATGCACACAAGAAAGTAATTATTTTTTTATTTCCCCTTCATTGCCCCTTTAGGGGTTCAGTATTTTCATGCCAACAGCAGCTTTTTATTAACGTAGGTGATGCAGAACATCTTTCAGAGGCAACTGTGTTTTGTACTGTGAGGAATGTTTCTGTTCACTTACTGTAGAGTTTTATGGTGTTCCCCAGTCACAGATCCACAAGACAAATAAAAGAATCAAAGTTTATTTATATAGCACTTTTCAACAATCCATATGGTGCACAAAGTGCTATATAAGCTAAAATATAAACAAAAAGATGTTGAGGCAAAATGAATATCCATCCATTTTCCCTCATGGGGTCGCGGGGTTGATGGTGCCTATCTCCAGCATTCACTGGGCGAGAGGCGGGGTACACCCTGGACAGGTCGCCAGTCTGTCGCAGGGCAACACAGAGACAGACAGGACAAACAACCATTCACACACACACTCACACCTAAGGACAATTTCGAGAAGCCAATTAACCTAACAGTCGTGTTTTTGGACTGTGGGAGGAAGCCAGAGTACCCGGAGAAAACCCACGCATGCACAGGGAGAACATGCAAACTCCTGGGTCTTTGTTTTAAACTCCAGTTAAAACAAACACCCAGGGTTGGATTTGAACCCAGAACATTCTTGCTGCAAGGCACCAGGGCTAACCACTGCGCCACTGTTCAGCCCGGCAAAATAGATAAAATATTATTTTTTATTATTTTTATTATTTTATTATTTTGTTTTCATCTCTTTTTATCCTCTTATTTTCATATACATTTTTATATTTTATCTATTTTGCCATAGATAAAATATAAACATAAAAACTACAAAGGTCACTTCACCTTTCACTTGCATACCTACATCAGAGGCAGTAGAAACAGTCAGGAAACGTTTCACTGTACCCTACTGGACCTTCTGTCTTTCTACAACTTATTTCAAGTTCAGCGATCATTTTTACAGACAGAAGCATGGTTGTGCCATGGGATCTCCAGTGTCACCAATTGTAGCCAATTTTTACATGGAAGAAATGGAAAAGAGAGCTTTGGGAACCTTCAGAGGAACACCACCAAGCCACTGGTTTAGATATGTGGATGACACCTTTGTCAAAATCCAGCTAAAAGAAGTGGAAGCTTTCACAAGACACATCAACTCGGTGGCCAACAACATCAAGTTTACTCGAGAGGATGCCAACGACAACAAGCTACCTTTTCTCGACTGTTTGGTGAACTTGGGAGGAGATGGAAACCTCAACATTGAAGTCTATAGGAAACCCACACACACAGACCAATATCTTCTTTTTGACTCACACCACCCACTGGAGCACAAACCTTCGGTCATCAGAACCTTACAACACCGGGCCGAGCATGTCCCAGCTATAGGGTTAATTCCGGCCAGTCATCACCTCAATTCTCAACCCCATACGGGTGTTCAAAAACTCGCTCCTTTAAGCCAGGCCAATAACAACCCTAACGACTCCTCGTTACAGAGGAGTGGACCAGTTTCGGTCCAATCTGCTGGCTTAATGGCTTTAACGACCGCCCATTACTAAGGGGTGGACCTGTTCCTGTTGAATTTGCATGTTATCTAAGCCATTACCAGGCATTTGTTGGGCAGTAGTATAAAGCTTGATGTTCCACACTACTCCAGACTTTTTGAATTTAGAAAGCTGCCTGGATAGAAATCGAATACGTCTTCAACTACGGAAAACAAATTCATAAACGGTAAAATGAAAACCACCTGGAGAGGGAGGCCCTGCCAGCCGCACAACCATACCCTGCAGGGCCAGAGATAAGTGGCAGGGTCCAAGAGCCAACCGCAAACTGGGACCATCTATATTCATCAAATCTGAAATGTTAATTTTAGATAGGAAAAATGGCCTGCCACACGCTGCCAAGTAGCGCTCCGTGCAGCATCAAAAGTGTGGAGATGACATCACACAAGTGTAACAGTGTTTAACATGCAGAGGATTCAACTTGTCAAATATTTGTTGGGTTCAGGTATAATGGGGAGAAACAGCACCACCTACCTGTAGTTGGCAGTGATAAGTGTGGTGAACACGGGACCTCGTTGCCAGTCAGTGAGTGACGAGCACCAGATGTTGCTCCTGTTGTGACGAGCCTGAGGCCTGATTTTAAATTTTTATTTTATTTTTCAATTCCAATATAGATAACCGACCTTTTTTTACTCATCCTGTCTCCTGACCATCATTATAAACACAATGCAGAGAACAACAGACAGATTGCATAAATAAAACGTAGAGAAGGAGAACCAAAGGTTACACAAACAAACTTCTAGATCACAATTTCTCCCCTTTTCATTAATTATTTTTCCTATTGCTTATTTGTCGTTATTAGAGCCACACCCAGTAGCGGGTTTTTGGGACGGGCGAACAGGGCAGCACCTTTTACAGTGATACATGATCATGCTCATAACTGTATGAAGCAAACGTTCTGAGTATATTGAAGTAATCAGGGCACCAGGTGAAATAAACAAATGCGTCAGGCACCTTTGCTCTGAAGGCGGCACGTTTCCCATTATCTGTCATATCGCTGTGTGAGGAATCGGCGCCCTTCCAGCTGCAGGCGCCCTGCTTGCTGTGAGAAGATGCTGCAGCCCTGCAGACTGCACAGAGGCTGGAGGCTAGATGAAAGGAGGAAAGGCCCTGAGGAGGAGCAGCGCACCTCTGGGTCTCTCAGATGGACTGGGCAACAGGACTACAAATTATGGGAGATACAAACAGCCTCTCAATATGTATAAAAAAATAAGAAAAAAACTGGAGCAAGTTAAAGTAGTAAAGATGCTGGAAAGAAAAGAGAAAGAAAGGAGTAGGGTAAAGAAAATGTCCTTCTTGTTTGCTGCGGTGATGACAGGTTGACAGATGAGGTTAGACAGAATCTCTATGGATTATGATGTTTGCAGATGATATTATGGTCTCTGGTCGGAGCAGGGAACAGGTGGAGGAAAATCTAGAGTGATGGAGGTTTGACCCGAAAAGGAGAGGAATGAAGGTTAGGAGTAGCGAGACAGAATCCCTGTGTTTGATTCAGAGGAGACCAAGTGGAGCTGTGAGATTACATGAAGCAGAGATAAAGAAGGTGAAGGGTTTCAATTAGAGTCAACAATCCAGAGAAAAGTGGAAAAGAGTTCAAGAAATGTGTCCAAGCATGCTGGAACTGGTGGAAAAAAGTGTCAGGTGTGTTGTGTGATAAGAGAGTCTCAGGAAAGGTGTAGGAGATGATGGTGAGACAAGAACTGGTGTCTGGTTTAGAGACAGCAGCACTGAGGAAGAGGCAGTAGAGATGAAGGTGCTGAGCTTCTCTTTGGTAGAGACGAGGATGGATTTTTATTTGCACAGAAATTAAAAAAAGAATTTCACTTCACAAATATATATTAGTTGCTTTTGTTATGTTACACAACAACCAAATGAAATACATTCAAGTTTTTGGTTGTAATAAACAAAAAAAACAACTTAAATGGGTATGAATTCACTTTAGCTGTGAAAGCTGTTACTAATTATTATGGTTTTAAATTTTGCATTAATTAAAAATGATCAGACTTCAACATCACCAGGCATGTAGAAAGAGCTAAACTTCTAATAAATTCATTGGTCCAACTGATTGTGATACAAATGTAGTTAATACCTGAAAAAGTTCAAAAGTTCTCCACCAAATAATTGAAATTATCGTCATTACCCATTTTCTTTTTAAACATATATACAACTGTGTTCAGTCGGCCATGTTGGCTCCCCTCTGTCACAGCATCTCATGAAATGAAGCAGCCGGTTTTTACATCACTTTCTTCCAGAAGCTCCTGAATCAGATCACTTATCTCTTTGTCGTGAACATTCTCCAGTTTTAGCATTTCCTGTCGAGTTTCGGCCTTTTCCATCCGGTCGTCTTGTTTCGACAGCATGTCTCTGATTTTTCTCCTATTCTCTTTCTTTCTTGTCACACAGTTCACCAGTTTAATAATTTCCTTTCTGTGTTTGGTTCTATTTTCCTTTTCATTGAGATCCTTTAGGGCCTTTAGTATATTATACTTTTGTTTTTTGTCCTGGAGCTGTTTTTCGTATTGTTGTTTCTGAGCTGCGAATTCTTGAAAATATTTCTCTTTAAAGTCATTCAGCTCTTCAGCTTTCTGCCGGGCTTCCTCCTCATATTTTTCTCTCAGTTTGTCTAAATTCTTCCTGAACATATCATCTAATTCCTGTCTGTACTTGGCCTCTAATTCTTTCCTTATTTTATCCCTTTCCATTTGTCTTGTAAAATCTTCTTTTGCAGTCTCATAATACATTTCAAGTTGTTCTTCTTCCTCTTTCCTCTGTTTGTCTTCTTGTTCCCATTTCTCCAGTAAAGCTTTCCTCTCTTTCTCCCAGGCCTCTTGGATTTCACTTTTACCTTTTGGTTCGTTTTTAAAGGTAATGTTCAAATCATAAGGTTCTTCATAAATGTTTTCGTTCTGGTAATGACTTTCCAGCCACGCCTCTCGCTCCCGTTTCCATTTGGCTTCTTCTTCTTTTCTCCGTTCTTCTTCTTTCATCCTCTCATCCTGAGCATGCTGAAGTTTTTCCTTTATCATCTTAATCTTTTCGTCTTTCTGCTTGATCTCTTGTTCAGTTTTTGCTCTTTCTTCTTTCATTTTTCTGTCCATGTCATCCTTCTCTTTCAGGTGTCTTTCTTCTAGTTCCTTCTTTTCTCTTTTCATTTCTTCTTCTTTCTCCTTGAGGATTCTCTGGATTTCTTTCTGTATGGCTGTTTCGGCCTCTTGCAGCATCTCGTTGGTGAAGCAGCCGCCTCCATTTTGATCCACCATGGTGTCGATCTTTCTGATCAGCTCCGTTACTTGTTCGCGGTTTTGGGTGTCGCTGTTGTCAAGCACATGGTACCTTCCCCCGCAGTCATCAATAAGTTTCTTAAAGGAGTCATCACAGTCCTTTTCTATATAATCCTCAATGGACTGTTTCCCTTTGAGCTGATCTCCTCGGGTTAAGAGGATGATGGTAAACTTTTCTGAATTCTTCCCAAAACCTTCTTTAATGAGTTTTAATGTCTCCTTCTCTTCTGGCGTGAGTCTTCCTCCAATTGGTACCACCACCAGGAAGACATGTGGACCTGGGGCCAGAAGGCTGATGCATTTCAACAATTCTTTATTTACTTGTTCCTGAGAAAAACTGTCATCAAACAAACCAGGAGTGTCCACCACAGCGACAGGACGACCGTCCACTTCACCCAGGGATTTCTGGCAAAACTTTGTAACTGACATTTGTCTTAATTTGGCTTCAAACAGGTTTCTACCCAGGATAGTGTTTCCTGCTGAGCTCTTTCCAGAACCAGTCTTCCCAAGCAGAACAATACGTAGACGTTCATATCGATGCTTCTCTGCTGTAACAGAAGAAAACCAGCGATCAGTTTACTCAAAATTTAACTGAAGCCGAACATTGTACATGAAATTCAAAAAAGCATATTTTAAAATTTTGCCAGTAGTAGTCAAAACGTGAGGGGTTCTTGGCAAAATGATGAAGTGCATTATTTGGATATCAGAATGAACAATTTATTTTTGATATATATTTTTTTTCTGATGCTGTTCAGTTCAAGTTTAATAACTTTGGCATTGAAAAAAAGCCCCATTGCATTTCTCCCTAGTAAAGATTTGGCAAATCAGAGTTGTCACAATTTATTTTTCAAATATCATTTTTATTTTTATTATTGTTTCACCATATTGTAGAAACCCAACGTCTGCTGACCTGTCCTAGATCAATGTGTGCTTCTGTGCTTTCTGTGTCCCTGCTCTGTCTTCTCTAAGCCCCAGTGGGTGGAGGCAGATGAGCGTTCACACTGAGCCTGGTTCTGGTTCTGCTGGAGGTTCTCCTCCCTGTTAAAGGGGAGTTTTCCTCTCCACTGTCGCTTCATGCATGCTCAGTATGAGGGATTGCTGCAAAGCCATCAACAATGCAGACAACTGTCCACTGTGGCTCTACGCTCTTTCAGGAAGAGTGAATGCTGCTTGGAGAGACTTGATGCAACCTGCTGGGTTTCCTTAGAGAGGAAACTTTCTCACCAACCTGGAGGATCTGATGGAGTCTGACTTTAGAAAGAACCTTGAGATGATGTGTGTTGTGAATTGGAGCAATAAAAGTAAAATTTAATTATTTTTTTTTTTTTACTTTATTGCAAGGAAATAGATTTTGAAATGTAAGTTCAGATAGAGTTTTGTTTATTGCATTTATGATTTAATACATTAAAATTGACAAATTAGTTATATACAAGTACATTTATGTGTTTTGTTGATAATGTTTGAAATTTCAAATATTCTGACTATAGTTTTCATAATGGTTCGAAAAGGAGATTTTAGTTAATATCTTATACCTACCACTCTGTAATGACGGAACAGAAAGTTCCTTTTTTAGTGTGGTGACGCTCTGCTCCAGCTGGAGGATTTTATCCATGTAGACTTTTAAGAGGTTTCCTGGTGTGTAGCGCCGTGGTTTCATTCTCTCCACATAATCTATCACAGTAGAGAACTGCTTCCTGTCGATGCTGTTAACAACAACATGTCTTCCTCTACATGTCTGGATGAGCTTCTGGATGTCCTCTCCCTTAAGAAACTTAACAACAGTTGGATGGGAAGGATCTGACTTTGTGGTGATCAGAACCATTGTGTTGTTGTTGACCACAGAGCTGAATGTGTCCTGGATGGTCTGTAACTCTCCCTTGTCTTCATCAGTGAGGGGACCCACAGGTAGGACCAGGATGAAGGCGTGGACCCCCTCAGGATCACAGAGGGAGACGCACCTGAATGATTCCTCCATCACTTCCTGCTGAGATCTTCCGTACAAGGCAGGCAGCTCCACCACAGAGACCCAACGTCCGCTGACTTCTCCCTGGTTTTTAACGCTCTCTGATAGCTTGGAGGCTGAATGAAGCTCAGTCTGACCTAAGATGGCCTTGGCTGCTGAGGTCTTCCCTGCTCCACTCCTCCCACACAGAACCAGGTTGATACAAGGCAGGGCTGGTTCACTTTTCAAGACTTGATCATCCTCGGTAATGGTAAGGAAGGCACCTTTGTTTCCGTTCACAATGTCTTCAATCTTCATCATTAATTTCTGGAGATTATTTTCAGCCAGGTTGTACTGTCTGCCTTCACATTCTCTGATTAGAGAATTAAGAGTAAAACTTGAGTCTTTCTCCTCATTAGTTAGGATGACCATTGAGTGCTTAAAGGCATCTTTTCCAAACAACCTCAGGGTGGCCTTCAAAGTCTGCCGTTCCTTCTCTGTGAAGTCTGAAGGTTTCACTAAGAGCAGCAGAACATTTGGTCCAGGAGGACATAGGTTTACGCAGCTTTTCAGCTCCTCTTTGAAGATTTTTCCCATCTGATTTTCTGGAATCTTCACAACAATTACAGTCTTTCCTTTCCACAATCCCTGCTCAATTGGTTTGGCTTTGTAACTTGTGGGTGAAATACCCAAACTCTTTTTCTCAAGCATGAAGTTGCAGAGTTGCATCTTAATGGACTCAGTTGCTCCAAACAGCATAATCCTGAGACCTCGGCCTGTGAAGCAACAAACATAAACTTAATCAGTGCTATAAGGATTAAGAATAAGTGTCAGACTGCATGATCATTCCTCTCAGACGTTCAATTTCACTCTACAGGGGTTGGACAATGAAACTGAAACACCTGGTTTTAGACCACAATAATTTATTAGTATGGTGTAGGGCCTCCTTTTTAAGCCATTCTTCTTGCAGGATAGTGGCCAGGTCATGACGTGATGCTGGTGGAGGAAAATGTTTACTGACTCGCTCCTCCAAAACACCCCAAAGTGGCTCAATAATATTTAGATCTGGTGACTGTGCAGGCCATGGGAGATGTTCAACTTCACTTTCATGTTCATCAAAGCAATCTTTCACCAGTCTTGCTGTGTGTATTGGTGCATTGTCATCCTGATACACGGCACCTCCTTCAGGATACAATGTTTGAACCATTGGATGCACATGGTCCTCCAGAATGGTTCGGTAGTCCTTGGCAGTGACGCGCCCATCTAGCACAAGTATGGGGCCAAGGGAATGCCATGATATGGCAGCCCAAACCATCACTGATCCACCCCCATGCTTCACTCTGGGCATGCAAAAGTCTGGATGGTATGCCTCTTTGGGGCTTCTCCACACCGTAACTCTCCCGGATGTGGGGAAAACAGTAAAGGTGGACTCATCAGAGAACAATACATGTTTCAAATTGTCCACAGCCCAAGATTTGCGCTCCTTGCACCATTGAAACCGACGTTTGGCATTGGCACGAGTGACCAAAGGTTTGGCTATAGCAGCCCGGCCGTGGATATTGACCCCGTGGAGCTCCCGACGGACAGTTTTAGTGGAAACAGGAGAGTTGAGGTGCACATTTAATTCTGCCGTGATTTGGGGAGCTGTGGTTTTATGTTTTTTGGATAAAATCTGGGTTAGCACCCGAACATCCCTTTCAGACAGCTTCCTCTTGCGTCCACAGTTAATCCTGTTGGATGTGGTTCGTCCTTCTTGGTGGTATGCTGACATTACCCTGGATACCGTGGCTCTTGATACATCACAAAGACTTGCTGTCTTGGTCACAGATGCGCCAGCAAGACGTGCACCAACAATTTGTCCTCTTTTGAACTCTGGTATGTCACCCATAATGTTGTGTGCATTGCAATATTTTGAGCAAAACTGCGCTCTAATACTAATTGGACCTTCACACTCTGCTCTTATTGGTTCAATGTGCAATTAATGAAGATTGGCCAAAAGGCTGGTCCAATTTAGCCATGAAACCTCCCACACTAAAATGAGAGGTGTTTCAGTTTCATTGTCCAACCCCTGTATATTAGAATGCCTAAGCTGTTTGAAATCTAAAATAAAAGTCTGCACAACAGTTCATCTGGGTTTTTTACCATCACATCTCCCCGATGATTACCAGGGTTGGTCTACGTGTTCCAAAGATAACAATAGGAGAATTAGGAGTAAACACGGTTTCAACGATCTAAGATTTTCTGACTAATGATGATGATCGGCTGGCTCATATGCCGCGTTTATTATGAATAAAGCAGCAAACCATGGAGACAGGGCAGGCAAAGACTAGGAAACAGACAAGGAGCAAACCAGAACAGAGGAGCATAATAGAGGCTCTGACAAGGAGTTAGAGAAAGCCAGACGCACAAATAGGGGAGGAGGCTGAAGAGGGTAATTAACACCAAGTGGAATAAGACGACAGTAAGGAGCTGAGGGAGAAGGAGAGCAATGATCTGACAGAGACAAGGAGGAGAAACAGAACCGAACAAATAAACTCTATAACTACATGAACACACTAATAGCTGAACTAAAGGCAGATGGCAGGCAAAAAAGGATCTAACAGAAACAGCAATAAACTAACTGAACTCTTAATGAACAAAATACTTAATGACAAGAAGAAGGGATCAACGGCATCTACGGACTAAAAGAACAACACTTAAAAGGTAAAATTAACCCTGGCAGACTGCACAGTCCCCGGTAAAAATAGTCAACCACCTGGGCAGCACTGAGACAGTGGTTCTCAAGTGATGGTTGGGACAAGCAGGCACTGCATGGCCATCATACCGAGCAATGTCCTACATTTAGTTCTTAACCCCCAGTGCAAACACCAAATAGTAATGCGTATTAATCCCAAATTCAGAAGGAAATAAACTTAAAGAAGCATATCAGTGTTCTCGGGTAGCAATGAAAAGTGAAGACGTATAAGACTGTGTAATGCAGCACTTACGAGCCACAGGATTAGCACCAGAGGTTGGAGGAGCTTGTTTTACCACTGAATGGTGACGGACTGGTTGCTTCTTATTTCTCTTCTCTAGAATTGCACCGATTGTCACGAGCAACTCACTACGTCCGTTGTCCTTCAAAACGACAGAGTTCTTTCTGCATCTTCTGACCAAGTCCTGTAGGGCTTGATTCAAACAAGGATTCTTCTGCCTGGATGTTATCACAACCAGTGCACACTTATATGATTTATCGCCAAAGATTTCAAGAACTTTGTAGAACCTCATTTTTTGTTCCTCAGTGAAGTTCTCTGGCTGGACGACCAGCAGGAACATGTTAGGAACTGAAGCACAAAGACGCAGACAATGTTGTACTTGTTCTTTGAGTTTTGCTTCAGGCATTGCGGCATAAAACAGATCTGGTGTGTTAATGACAACCAGTTGTTTGTCCTTAATCATTTGTTGGACTCTTATTGAGGAGTTTGACTCGTGTCTGGAGCTGAATTCAGTCTTCCCCAGGATAAGGTCTCCGACCAAACTCTTTTCTGACCAGCTGTTTCCCAGGAGAACAAGCATCGCTTCAGACACTGTAAAGGACAAGCACAAGAAGTTTAGGTTTAGAGGTTAAATAATCTTAAATGTACAGTTATGATTATAGAACATAAATCAGCTGGGACTTTTGAAAACAAGAATCCAGAACACAGGTTTTGCTTTCTGTTGGATTTTCTGAGATTCCCTCAGGATTAAAATCATAAATGCGGGCTCAAATTTAGAGAATAACCAACATCTTTTTTTTATTGGATGGTTCACTGGGTTCAGGTGAGAATCTGTCGACTCTGTTCTTAAATTGGATCCATGTATTTATTTAGATGTGCATGTTTGATTATGATCCTATTTGAATTAAAGACATCTCACATAAACTTCAATGTGTTACACAAAATTCTGATTTTAAAAATCAAATGTCACTTGTGTCTGATTTTAAAAATCATTATTATACACTGGAAAAGGGTCAGGTAATGCATCATTAAAAGTCCCCAATTTATCTGAGATCAATGATCAGAAAAAAGCGATTTAGTGAAACTCACTGTTCGGTGGCAGTAAATCATGGCTGTTTCTCCGCATTGTCTGGCCTGTGAGAACAAAATAAACAAAAACATTTATTCAATATTTTAGTTAATTTATTACTGAATCTGATTCACACCAGGGCCATCAGTTTAGATACAAATAAAAGAAAACAGATTTCTTCTCTTTTAATTTTCCTGAATGTTTTACATCCCCAAACAAATGTTAATATAACAGCAGCCTGAGCAAATACAAAATTAAATTTCAATCTATGGTTTAATTTGTTAAAAGAAAAAAAAAAGTTTCCACACCACCTGGCCCAATTAGAAAAAGTAATCACCCCCTAAAGCTAATATCGGGTTCTCTATCTGCCTGGGCACAACTCAATCAGAATATTACTGTAAGGTTTAGCAACTATAATAAGTTATCTCATCTTTGGAAAAATACACATGACTGGAAATTAAATAGTAACCTCAAGGAGATTGGGTGAGGCTTTATATCACATCTTTATAACTTTGCAGGAGGAAGAATGAAAAACATACAACATTATAAATGCTAAGATAAAGAGCCACAGCCCAGACACACACTGTTGGAGCAACAGTCAAAGTTAGTTAATGTTTCCAGAAAACTGACAGGACTTTAGAAAATAAGAGGTCTCATCATTTAGGATTAAAACACATGAAAGCCAAGAGACTATTTCTGTCATGGTTCTCTAAAGCTCAAAACCCAAATGTAATCATCCCACAAGCATAAAACCAGAGATATAGATAAAAAATCTGACTATAGGGACCAGTTTCACCAACCTCAGACGGTCAGACGGTTGCTCTATCATCTCTTCTTCCTGCTCCTGAACAAACGTCTCCACTCTGTTCTCCAGCTCACAGCCTCTGCCGAACTGAGTGAGGTAATGTTTAACCTGTCACCTCTAAGGTAGGAACTTTATGGGTTTTACTTTTTCTTCCTGGTAACGTGACCTGCTCATGTCTTATGCTTATGTCTGTAACTGATTTAATTACAATTTTCTTTTGAAAAATACATTTTTGTACAATTGTTGTGTCATAAAATGTGTGAATACGGATATATTTATTCTGTTTAAGTATTTACATTCGTTATATAATTGCAGAAATAAAACATGTTTTTCCTTTGCTAGTATGGGTTATTTTTGTGCATTATATTGAAGAAAGCTACACTCAAAAAGATTTCAGAATAAGCCTACACAGAAACTAAGTGTCGAAAAATGGCGAAGGGTGTAAATATCTTCTTGTACCTTTGCAAATGCGGTCTATTTCACCATGTTTTAATTCAATACGATACCAAGTCAAATTAAGTTTTACAGATTTGCTTCTTTGCCAGATAGATCATATCAAGTCAGATTTACTTATGATGCCAAATAATCCTGCAGTGACAGTAAGGTTTAGGTATCTGAGATGGAGAAACTTCTAGAGAAGAAACTGCTGAAGAATCAGAATTGCCTTTATTATCACTGTACGAGATACAACGAAATAGGAGTACAGCTCCCTTTGGTGCAAATTAAAACAAACATGGTAAGCAATGTTAGCATAGAAAATATGAAAGACTAACAAGAAATAAAAGGACAATAATATATACAGATACATACACAGTAGCAGCATAAGTCAGTTTCATGTGCAATCAAGATTGTAAACATGATATGAAGCAGTTAATTTTCACTTTGTGTATTTGGTTAATTGCACTAAAATTGCTTCATTTTTATGCACGTTTCAGTATCAATATCATGGACATGTGATGTGACCAACTTGCTCAGTAAAACTGCTCCAGAATGAGGTGAGAATGCAGATAGTTGTGTTAATACTGTGCATCGACTTGGGAGGACATAGGACAGAAATCCCCGTGTGGTCATCCAGTTCACCAAACGTCTGCAACATTAAGGTGTCTGGACAAAGACCAAGAACCAGCAGACTTAATGGTGGAGGATCATCTGAAGGAAGGCTGGGATCTAGAAAGGCTGAAGAGAAAGCTTAATACGGAGGTTTCATGGTTATATCAAAGGCTCATCACACTTCTGCAGAAAAATTCCTGTTTTTGTACTTTGGACATCCGGGTTTATCTCAGCTGCTGGAATTAGTCAAAGAAACCACTGTTGACTTTCGTAAGGGTTAAATGTTAATATTGCTTTATTTTAAAGCAATAAAGAACTAAAAGTTACATGTACTTTAGAATGACAAACTTATTAATCGGACTTTGCTGCCACCTTCTGGTGAAAATAGGTTCAAACTATTTTGATATAGTTACCTCCATAACAATGCTACAATTACCAACAATAATACATCATCAAAACAAGTTATCATCATATGATTTATAAAGTTGCTCTATTTTTCCATCACGTAAATGAATATTGTGGTGCAAAATAAGTCTCTTAGCAGTTTTCCCTATTTCCTCTCATGATTGTTTCTTGTCTTGTGAAGCTTATATCTTAAAGTCTCACCTTTCAAAGGTTTCAACTTTACACATTCATCAATATGTTTTCAAATGTATATTTACAGAAACCCACGTTTTTATGGGTTTCTGTTTACTTCATACAGACCCATTCAACAAATTTGAATATTAGTGAGGAGTTAATTAATTTCAGAAGCTCCATCACTAAGTGAAACATATTATATAGAATAATTACACCTAAACTGATGGTTTCATGCCTTTAGCTCTATAAGTTATGATTTTCCACTCAGAACTAATGAAAACCCAACATTTAAAATTCAAATATTTTTAGCTTTTTTAAATTTATTTATTCATTTGTATTTGTAATATTTATTTGTAATATTCCATTATATCACTAGGGGCACTGCAGCATAAGTCTTGACTAACCTCTCAGAGCTTCAATAAGTATATAAAAAGGTATGTTTACTGTCTTACTCAGTAAACATACTGAAACCTTTTACAATATTCTACTTTTGGCAAGCAATAACCATGCCCCTACTGAAAGTAATATCAAACAGTGGTTGTCAGGAGTCTTTGCGTAGGCTTCAAACACTAGCTTCTAAGCTTAGGTGACTTTTCTGTTATTTACTGAAACTAGTATAAATAAGATCACCCCAAAACAAGACATTTGCTAATTGATATGTTATTTTTTTTTGTTCTTTTCATTAATCATTGGAAATGCATCAACTTTAGGCACACCAGCCCCATGTGCGTACAATGTTGATGGAGTCATCTTAGCACTTTATGTAGCCTGGTAGCTTAGCATTTAGCTCCTACATCATTGAAAAATATACTTGGATATATTATATTATACTATTAGATACTCTGTATAAAACAGGAAATATAACTTACAAGTCTAACAATAACCATCAAAAAACAGAATGGGTATTGACTCTTGATTGCTCTTTCATCAAACACCAATGAGCAAATTGTTTTGCAAGATCCACTCTTGTTATGCCTCTGGAGCGACCCCTATCTCACTTTCTCTTTTTGGCCTTCTCAGACACCGTTTTTCTCTTTTTGCTTCCCTCATCCACGACTGTCGTACAGCTCAGGGAAAGAGGATTCAAATGCAAGACCTGACACAGTGGGATCAAATTTAGGGTTCCTTTAATACAGTTGTGGGGTCAAACACTAAAAATCCAGTTGAAACAGAGGCAGGGACAGGTCCAAATGCAAGCTGGGTCAAAAATCACTAGAAGGCTAAGTTCTTTAAAGACAAAAAGGCTGGAATGCTTGGCTCAAAGGACAAAGACAAACTGGCAAAGGGAAGCTGCATGAGTGAGAAATAAATAGGCCAACAAACAAAGGAGGAGCACAAACTCCAGGTGAATGACATTAGGATGTGGCAGATCCTGATCGCAGGGAGGAACTCAGGAAGTGAAACTGCCTAAAATAAGACAGGAAATTAGTACAAAATAAAACAGGAAGTGAAAAGAATAGGTAACACAAGTAACCTTTAACTAGTCAGGACTGCCACTAACAATGACAAAATATTACTTGAGGATGAGAAAAGTAGCAGTATGTGAAGTAAGCTCTCGCGTTTAAGTGGTGCGCAGACTGCCGTAAAGTGGTCTCTAGATCACATGACTCATTCAGTGAGGGAGCGGACCGTCTCAAGTTACATAGGCAAGTGTTTTAGAGAAATACAACTTGCATGGAGCAATAATATGTGGCAAGTGCTGTATATCGATTTAAAAAATCCTTTAATATATCCCAAATTAAGCTAATATTTGGGTCAAAAGTTACGCATTGTTGCTTTTTTATGGTATTATTAGGCTCTGTTCTAAGTTATTTAATGTTTAATAAATAACTCTCTGTCTGTTAGGTATTGTCTGGTGAAAATCAGCTCTTAAGCTGATATCAGGACAATAGTCTAAAGGAATGATTCGAGCACTGCCAATCTTTTAACAGCAAACTCTGCACACATAGAATAAGGAGTGACAACTTCTCTTCAAGTTCAAGAATTTATTAACAGAAATAAAAATAACATCCAGAGAACATCACTGTGTGATGCTGTTTATCTGAATTAACACTATATTTCAATCAACAAATCCTCTTTACTAGGCTAGTGAAACTTAACTAAACTACTAAGCAAAATTAAGATAAAAAAGAAGCAAAGGAACTATGTACACACAAAAGAAACAAAAAGGAACAAAAATTAGATAGTTGAAAACCATCATCATGACTCAGTGAATCCTGGATCCCTTCAGGTCCAAATCAGAGAACTAAAGTTTATCTCAAGGAACATGGAATTAGATCAAATTACCTTAACTAATATAGAACAACATTTGGTATGTGTTTCAACCCATTCACAATGCAAATCCTGAGTTGAACCAAACATTATTTGATTAAATAACATTTTAAAGAATAATTTGCTCAGTAGAAATCCGTAACTTTAGTATACTTGATTTTATTAATGTGCTTATTCCTCCGGAAACCTAGGGAGCGCTGTAGCGATCGGTCGCTTGATGGGTTAATCCTAAAGTTATACAAAACACCATTAAATTGACATTAATGTTCCATATTAATGCTGTAATAATGCTCATAGCACTATCGAACGATGGTGGAGGGAAACAAGTATTATGTTTTAAAAGAACCGTAGTTGCGTTAACTCGGTGGTAGAACTAATGTTACTTGGGTAGCTAATAATGATAATCGTAATGAGTGGACCGGAAAACATAAACATTAATATCCCATCGATGTATAAAACCCTTATGGAAATAAAGTTTTTTATAGCCGCAAAAACACATCAGCAAAGATTTGTTTCCAGAATGCTAACGGAAGCTATACCTGCTTTAAAAACACAGTGAAGACACATTAAGTAAACTATTTTAAACTTCCCCTGTTTATTTCTCTCCCAAACCTCTCCTGTTGTTTCTTGTTTTGGCGACTGGCAAATTGTATGGTTGCAGTGAATTACTCCAAGGTAAAGCTGGTTATCTCAGCGAAAGCAGGCGGCTAGCTCGAAACATGGCTGTTATAAGGAGGCTCCGTTGTCCTTCATGCGGGTTTCAGGTCAGTGAAACTCAGCGCTGCGTGGCTACAGCATGTGGAAGCAGCAACCGCAGCATAGGGTCTCTGCACTCCTGCAGGATAGTGGCTCGGCTCCCAGGTCAGCTTTCTCCTGCACAGCTTAGACAGACCACTGCTGGTTTGATTATGATGTTAGTTTCACTTAAAGCAGACTTTACTCAGCTTGGTCGACCCTGCTGATGCTTGTGAGTCTCTGAGCCCCATGCGGACCGCATCGGTGGTTGGTCTTCCAAGTGTGGACTCCTCTCTCCTCGAGGGTCCACAGGCAAAGAGAAATATAAGCCTGGAGGAAATTCGCTTCATAGCAACAGCACCCTGCTGAGGGGGCAGGTCCTTGGTGCCTGTAAAAGTCTCACATTTCTTTGCTTAAAACTCAGCCTGATTTTTCCCACATGGCTTGATTGCACAACACTTTAAATTCTCATTCATTCATTTCATTCCTTTAAATGAAAATTCCCAGCCTAATAAAGCCTGATCATGACCAACAATGCAGACGTGAGCTTTCTGTAACCCCAGAAAAACATGAAAAGGCAGAACTTACAGAAAACATTTTTCCTCTCAATGTTCTTTTGCAGAACTCAAAGTTCTGGTAAAACCCAGAACAGACAGAGCCTGCTGGTTCTGTTATTAACAACATACTCTAGAAAACAGTTTGTGGGTTTCTGATTCTGATTCTTCTCATGAAATAGAGCAGGGGCATTTTGGATCTTCATGATCCAGAAGATCCTGGACCAACTTGTCTATTTCTTGCTCTTGAATTTTCTGCAGACTTTCCATTTCCTGGGCATTGATCTCCCTTTTCATTTGTTCTTCATGCCTTGTCAACATTTCCTTTATTGTTCTCAGATGTTCTTTCTTCTTGGTGGCACATTTCACCAAGTCGACGATTTGCTTGTGATGCTTTTCTCTGCTTTCCTTTTCACTGAGCTCTTTGAGGGCCTTTAGCAGATCATATTTGCTATCTCTTTCTTTCAGCTGTGTTTCATGCTTCTGTCTCTGAGCTGCAAATTCTTTCCTGATTTTCTCTTCAAATTCATTAAACTCCTCAGCTTTCTTTCTGGCTTCTTCCTCATATGTTTCCCTTAATCTTTCCACTTCCTTCTTATACTTCTCCTCCAGTTCTTCTTTGTACTTTGCCTCCTTCTCTTTTCTGATACAATCTTCTTGTTTCTGTCTCTGATAATCTTGTTTCAGCTGCTCATACTCTCTTCTCAGTCTTGTCTCCTCCTCTTGCCTCTGTAAATATTCTTGTTTGTGTTTCTCCTTTAACGCTTCCATCTTCTTGTCCCAAGCTTCGTTTGTCTTCTGCACAGATTTATGTTTCTTAAGACCTACTTCTGCCTTAGATTTTTTCTCCCACGCCTCTCTCTCAAGTTTCAGTTTGTTTTCCTCTTCCTGTCTCCTAGCTTGGTCTTTCACTTTCTCATCTTCAGCCATTTTCAGACGTTTCTCTATTTCCTTGATTTTTATGTCTTTCTCCTTAATTTGTTGTTCAGTTTTTGATTTTACCTCTGTCAAGTTCCTTTCCATATATTCCTTTTCTTTATTATGTCTTCTTAGTAGTTCCTCAATCCTTTTCTGCATCTCTTCGTCCTTTTCCTTCATAATTTTCTTCATTTCTTTTCGGATCGCTGCTTCAGCTTCCAGCAGCATGTCGTTGGTGAAGCATCTGCTGCCGTTTTCCTGCACCATGGCATCGATCTTTGTGATCAGCTCTGTGACTTGTGTATGGTTCTGACTGTTGTAGTTTTCAAAGAGATGGTATCTTCCTCCACAGTCAGCAATGAGCTTCTTAAATGATTCGTCACAATCTTCTTCAATGAACTCTTTAATAGATTTATGATGATGTTCCAATTTATCTCCGTGTGTGAAGAGGATGAAAGTGAAGTTCTCAGATTTTTTCCCAAAGCCATCCTTTATAAGATTTAAAGTCTCTTTCTCCTCTGGCGTAAATCTTCCGATCTGCATCACCAACAAGAAGACATGTGGTCCTGGAGCCAGAAGACTAATGCATTTCACCATCTCTTCCTGAACTTCTTCTTGGGTCAAGCTGTTGTCGAACAGGCCCGGGGTGTCCACCACAGCCACAGGACGGCCGTCCACTATGCCCTGGGCTTTCTGGCAACGCTTTGTGACTGAATATTGGGATGGTTTGGCTTCAAAGTAGTTTCCCCCTAGGATGGTGTTTCCTGAAAAGCTTTTACCGCAGCCGGTCTTTCCAAGCAGAACAATCTTCAGACATGCAGAGCTCTGCCTCTCTTCCACCCCTGTAATAGGAAAGGATGATAGATGAGCTTACTCTGTCCAGACAGGAAGAAGAGAAATGAGAAAGTTTCTCACCATGTGTTGAACATAATGATCAAAACTTCTGAAAATAAGGAATATAATGTAACCCTCTAGGTCATATTGTTATATGCACAAGTAACGCCTTACTATTCACTTTACACATTTCCTTAAGTACAATGCATGGCAAGCCTGTTCACATTAGCCTCTACAATTGACCATTTATTTACCTTTATTTTTGTGTTTTAATCTTAAACATTTTAGACTACGCACAATAATGTCTTGCACATTAAAATAGTCGCATTGCTTCTTGTTATCATTAAAACATGCAGTAGATGTAGTGTTTTTGCAAAAAACGATGGTTTACTCCTGCCATAAATGTATAACTCTGGCTAATTCTACCTTACTGGTCAGTCAAAGGCAGGATCAAGTTTTACTTTTACTTTTTGCTACTAATTTGAATGTGGTTTGTTGCTCATAGTAATAGTAATATCATCTTTATTGTCATTGAAACATACATTGAAACATACATTGCAACGAAATTTGTTTTCTGCTTTTAACCCATCACCCTTGGGGAGCAGTGGGCTACCATGTGCGGCGCCCGGGGCGCAATCTGGGGTTAAGGGTCTTGCTCAGGGACCCAGAGCGCCGGGGTACCCGGGTACTTGCAACCTTCTCTGACTGCAAGCGCGCTGCTCTAACTACTCGGTTAGAACCGAGCTCTAACTGGTACTTTATGCAATATTAACCCTTTTCTTTCCTTATTTTAGCCAATAGTTAAAGCTGCATTGCACTTAGAGTTCTACTCTCTGGTAAGTGATCTTAATCTTGTTAATATGGTCAGCTACACACCCTATTCATAAGACAGACACTTGCACATTTATTCACTCACTTATTCATGTGTCTAATATTCCATAGAGTGAATCTATGAATTTATAAATCTGTCCGCTGTTTATAGAGGTAAAGCTGAACAGTCATTACAATCATAAAATGTCTAAACCAAGGGTCTTCCACATTTTTCTGTCTGGGACTGACCGGATTTTGTTTGAAAATAATATTTAAATAATACGAAATAGATCTTGAGTTTGTACCAGAACATAATGTTTCCCATGACAGATCATTCAACTAAAATGCTTCAGTTCCCATTCATCCCGTGTCACAACCGGTGTGCCCCAGAGCTCCTTCCTGGGACCCCTACTTTTCATTATTTACATTCTTCCCCTTGGTCATATCTTCTGGAAATATATCATTAATTTGCTACGCAGATGACACCCAGCTCTATTTATCTAGTAAGACAATATCTATACACTCACCCTCACCACCTACTTATCTGAAATAAAATCGTGGTTCAACCCTAACCTCTTAAAACTCCCACACTGTTAAATCTTCCTCTTCCATTTATGTCACTGTTCCTTCTATCAGGGAGCAGAGCCTTCTTCTGCTCTGCTCCCAAACTCTGTGAGATCTGCAATACTGACACTTTTTATCACTTCAAGACTAATCTCAAAACCCACCTGCTCAAGAATGCCTCCTCACTGTGGTTGCCTGTTCATGTACCTTTTAATATGTTATTTTTATCACAATTTATTTTTGATATACTCTTGGTAATTGATATACTGTTGCACAGTGTCCTTGAGTATTTTGAAAGGTGCTTTTAAAAAATATATTCTATTCTTGTTAGTGACAAGACATGTTTCTCCTTCCTTTTCTTGGGGACACTCTAGATATGCCCCGAGCACACACACAAACAACACCACACAATAAACCAGCACAGGCACAGTGGTGGACCATACCACTTGCTCTTTTGATGTGGTGTCTCCTGGTTTTAGGTACTTTTTGAAAATGCCCCACACACTAAATTATCATTAAATGCTCTAAAAATCTGAAGAGTGCTCTGAGACCAGGTTTATTACACCAGGGAAGATCTGTGGGAAATTAGCCAGTTTCATTTATCTGCTGGAATATTTTGATAAGGTTTATTACTGAGATCTGTTCATAGAACCGTTCAGCTGACAACCTTCTTGAGAAGTACAGTACCTACCCATGAAGACTTGTGGTGTGTGGTTTGACAGCCGGGCTTTTAGTCCAGTGATGCTTTTCTGTTGTTGTATGACTTTTTCCTTGTAGCTGTGTGCCAGGGTTTTTGTCGTGTAGCGCCGTGGTCTCATTTTCTCCACATAATCTATCACAGTAGAGAACTGCATCCTGTCGATGCTGTTGACAACAACATGCCTTCCTCCATAGCTCTGAATGAGCTTCTGGATGTCCTTATCTTCCTCAAGAAATTTAACAACAGGTGGATGTGAATGATCCGACTCAGCAGTGAACAGAACCATTGTGTTGTTGTTGTTGACCCGGAAGCTGAACGTGTCCTGGATGGTCTGTAACTCTCCCTTGTCTTCATCGGTGAGGGGACCCACAGGTAGGACCAGGATGAAGGCGTGGACCCCCTCAGGATCACAGAGGGAGACGCACCTGAATGATTCATCTATCACATCCCGATCCGATCTTCCGTACAAGGCAGGCAGCTCCACCACAGAAACCCAACGTCCGCTGACCTCTCCCTGGTTTTTAACGCTCTCTGATATCTTGGAGGCTGAATGAAGCTCAGTCTGACCTAAGATGGCCTTGGCTGCTGAGGTCTTCCCTGCTCCACTCCTCCCACACAGAACCAGGTTGATGCAAGGCAGGGTTGGTTCACTTTTCAAGACTTGTCCACCCTCTGTGATGGTAAGGAAGGTACCTTTGTTTCCGTTCACAATATCTTCAATCTTCACCATTAATTTCTGGTGATTATTTTCAGCCAGGTTGTACTGTCTGCCTTCACATTCTTTGATTAGAGAATTAAGAGTAAAACTTGAGTCTTTCTCCTCATTAGTTAGGATGACCATTGAGTGCTTAAAGGCATCTTCTCCAAACAAACTTAGGGTGGCCTTCAGAGTTTGCTGTTCCTTCTCTGTGAAGTCTGAAGGTTTCACTAAGAGCAGCAGAACATTTGGTCCAGGAGGACAAAGGTTTACGCAGCTTTTCAGCTTCTCTTTCAGGAATTTTTCAGACTGAAGTTCTGGGGTTTTTACTACAGTCAATGGCTTTCCATTCCAGACCCCGTGCTCATCTGGCCTGGCTTGATACAATGTTGGTAACTTCACACTTTTTTTCTCAATGATAAAGTTACAGAGTTGAGTCTTGATTGATTGAGTCTCTCCAAAAACCAAAATACTGAAACGTTGACCTGTGAAGCAACAAACATTTCAACAATGAGAATTCAATGACAACACTCGATGCTGGTTATCAGTTGCTTGATCTAAATTTGAACTATGTGATATGGTTTCAGCAGATAATGTCAAAGAAATGTATTTTTATCAATGGCATATGGCTCTAATAAAACGTTTAATGATGCAACATCTTTTCCATTTAATAGCTGTTCTACATTACTTTTATTTGTACTATTTCACATTAAACATTTACAGGCATATACTTGCTCTTTAAACATGTCAGCTTAAACAATAATACATATGATTTAGCAATGGCATCAAAGTGTTACTCAATTGTATCTTTTGCTTTATGTCTGTTGGTTGTGCTGTTCTTTTTGTGTCTCTCTTTCCATGTGATGGAGCAGACGGAGGACGTTTTATCATTCTCTCCCTTTTATCTCTTCTTTCTTTTTTTCTCTTCTTGTTCTTCCTTTACTCTCCTACTTTCCCATTGAAGTGTCCATATAATTTGAAATTCTGCCTACAGGAATCACAATAAAGCTATTTACATGCATAAATCAAGTGGAGCACTATGGTGAAAGCTGTTTGCTCCACTTGTGAAAGCAAAATCTGTCGAGCTCTATTTGGCATTGAGACATCAATTCGTATTGCCACATTGCTAGACAGGACACTGGGGAAAAAAAAGTTCTGTTGTAGTGAACGTGGATCAGAGAAGATGCCTCATTCATGTGCTTCATGGAAATGTATTTGGGCTAATTTCACTACTTGTATCTGCCTTCTATAAACTAAGGCTGCACCATATTGCAAAATTGGACACAGTAAAGCTGCAGAGTGGCAACATCTGCAGCTTTATCTATCTATCTATCTATCTATCTATCTATCTATCTATCTATATATATATATATATATATATATATATATATATATATATATATATATATATATATATATATATATATATAATGTATATATATTTTTGTGTGTGTAAATGTGTATGTGTTGTGAATATAAGGATCAATTTGTTAAATCTAAACATTGTAGTCTTCATTATTTCATAAAACCGTGTCACATGTGAAACTTTAGGAACAGACTTTTTGGGGGAGATAAAATTACTAATATGAGAAAAAAAGACCATGGACAATAATGTATAAAAATAAAGAAAAAAATGAGAAAAACGTTATGAGAAAAACGTCATATTATGAGAATTAAGAGGGAATATTTCCAGAATAGTCACGGTTTGCAGAATTATTTCACTCCTGGAGTAATAGGGCCAGGTTAGATTATTTTAATTATTTTTGTTCTTTACGAGAATAAATTCAGGAGAATGAAGCTAAAGGGATACGTAAATAAACTTGTAATTTTCCAAAAATAAAAATATTACGAATACAAAGTATTCTGATACTGTTTAAGTGACTGAGTAACTGCAGATTTGCCACATTTAACATAGCGGACTCTCTGACGCATTGCAGCATAGGCAGAACCCGCCTAACGATGCGTCTACATATATGATGTCTATGTTAATGACGGTACTGCTGCTTTCTAGGATTGAAGGCGGTACAAAGCAAATCAAAATGGCGGCGCCCGTAACATTCAGGAAGTTATGGTTGGACAGAGGCGGCCTTTGGGACGAGGATAAGACCAACAAATGTCTAATAAGGATTTACAGACGTAAGAAACAAGCAGAATCATCTCTGGAAATCGTGTGGCATGGTAAGGAAGCTAGTATTATTATGAATGTCTGGAATTTGTCTGAATAGAGTGTGAATCGGGACGTGCAGCCAGACACGCCGGAAAAAACGCAGACAGTCAGCTGACTGTAAGGGGATGACGCGGTCTGCTCATGCGCTCTTCGTTATCAGATAACCGGGACAAAAAAAAAAAACAGTCCGAGACCTCCCCAGGACCTGGTCTGCATTTAGCGCGGTCCGATTATGTCTAGCGCAGTTCAGTTCAGTCTGCTGACCATTTACACACGAGAGTTATCTCGGTTACCGAGCTTGGACTGGTCTCGGCTCAGTTAAAAAAGTTTAGTGTAAACGGGCCTACTGTTAGTTTAAAGAAGCAATAAGTGACATTTCGCCCCTAGGTGGTGCTTGAACACCGTCTGAAGACCAAAACAAGATGTATGACAAGCTGTGCCTCTCTACCTCCTCCAAGCAGCAACCCAGACCCTCCTTTCCGGTCCGGTCCAGCTATGTAAACAAGAGACTGGAGAACAACACAGAGAGCTGAGGAGTGACGTCAGCCCATTGTCCATCTGAAATATTACCTTTAGTTCTTTAAATCATTAGGGTTCCAAGCTCGCAGCGCAGGCATCTGCACTGTGTGCAGAAAACACTATTGTTTTTCCTCTGTTTTTCCATTATTAGGGTTCCAAGCCCGCGGTGCAGAGAGAACGGGCTATGCAATGCAAAGCCGTTCGTCTGCACTGCAGTGCAGACGAACCCTATTGTTTTTCGTGTGTTTTTAAATTATTTATTATTAGGGTTCCAAGCCCGCAGCGCAGGCGAACGCCGTTCGTCTGCTCTGTGAGCAGAGAACACTATTGTTTTTCGTCTGTTTTTCCATATTATAAATAATTATTTTTCTCCGCTAAAACGCGTTGTGCGGCCCATGTGGATTTGTAACGAATCACTTGAATCAGGTATCTAAGTACAGAATGTGCACCGCCACTCAAACCCAGAAATTCAGACCCCTCAACAACTAGGGGGCGTTATAACAAAGGACAATGCGTTTACGCCTGTAACCACCAAACTACTGGTCCCACACTCAAAAACTTCATATCACTTTCTTTATTGGATGATTCTGCATCAAAAATGGATTTGGCACACCTTTCGTTTCCCATCTAGTTTTTGCGCTACATGGCTACAAAGGTTAAACCTTTCTTGTTAAACTCCTCCTACATTTTTTGTGCAATCTGCGCAAAATTCCATATATAACTGTGTAATGGACAAATAAAAAAATTTAGCGCGGCAATGAGCAATGTCTGCTCAAAAAGGTGATCTGCACCAAGTAATCTACTTTCAGCAGTTATCACCGGTTATTGCACCGTAAACTGCAGAAAATACGGGCAGAGTTGCTCTGTCTGCCTTTACTACCGTCGGCTCCTATGGCGGAGGGATATTTTAGCTGGATACAAAGTGTCTAGTGCAGGCAGGTCTCTTAATAACCGCTGTTTCGTCACTTATTTTAGAGCCCAAATAAGCGATTTCACTTTCAGAAACGTGGCCAAAAAAACCCGCAACCCGTGACTTATAAAATTTACAAGTGCCTTTAGAAAAAAACAAGCCCAAAGTCGCATGAAATAAACAGTCTGTGCCACAGTGAGCGCGGGTCTGTTTTGCCACAGTCTCTAGCGCTCTTGAAACTACGGAAAGCGCCGAGGGTAAAAGAAGTCCGGAGAGCACGGCAGGGAAAAAACATTAGGGAACGGTGTGTGTGTGTGTTTTGATGTGCAATTAACGGCGACAAAAAAAATATTCGGCATTGTGGTCTAACACGTTAATAACGCGTTAAAACGGACAGCCTTAATTTATATACATTTTTAAAAATGCATAATATTACTTATTCAGACCAGAGGGGGGGGGGGTGTATCCCCCCCAGGGATAAAACATGAATGACCGGAGGGGGTACGTCACAAACAGAGGGGGGATAAATCCCCCCCATCCCCCCAGTATATATATATATATATATATATATATATATATATATATATATATATATATATATATATATTAGGGCTGGGCAACAATGAAAATATTTAATCGCGATTAATCGCCCTGATTAATCGTGATTAATCGCAATGTATTTACAAACTCCAAGAATTAATTCAAAAGTAGTGTAAAGAGCACTTTTATTTTAATGTTCTGCTGCCATATGAACAAAAGTGTTGTAACATTTGTAGCACTTATCAGTAACACATATTTAGTGTAAAGCTCAACTTAAACATGTAAAACAAAAAATGGCAATAATAATAAATTAAAGCTTGTTGCCACTGACAGGGAATTCTCTTAATGGGGAAAAAATCTACCAAAAACAGGCAATTTCTGAGGTAACAGCAGGGAGCAGCATTACCATTTTATGTTCAAAGTTTAACTTGGCAGTGGTTACAACTAACTTGTTTCTGTCATATTCGATGCTGGAAGAACTTTAAACTGAAATGCTTGCTAACTCGATATGCTTGCGTTGCTTGCGTTTATTTGACGTTGGCACGCGTTTTTTTGTTGTTGCTTTCTCGCGTGCATATCCACCTTATTTTTGACGGAAACATGGAGGCAGCGAGTTGACGTTTGTTTGGGCGAGACTTCCGCTCGCTCACTTGCTGTCAGTGTTTAGCTATCTGAGAAGCGGCTCATGCGGCTACTTCGTCTCAAATTACTCGTCATTATGACTTCGAGGAAGACCAGGATCATTTGTGTGGTTAGAGGTTGTCATAGTAACGGTTGTAAAAGAAAGGTTTACGTGGAGCAGGAGTGTTTTAATCATCGACCGTGTACAAAAGCTGTGGATACGAGGCGCCCTACTTCATTCACCCTCAGCCGAAGAATGAGGAATCCCTTCGCCTGTGGTTAAAAGCTTAAAATCTGAAGAAACCACTGAAGCGACCGTATGTTTTTTTCATTTTGTGGACAAAAGACCAACATAAGACCACATGACGCCAGAAAAGTGTCTGGGCTGCGAAGTTCCATAAAAAAACAAAACCAGGAGACGTCAAGAGGAGAGGAGACAGGTAAGCTAATGTTTTGATATCCTCTCATAACATCAGTTAAATCCCAAACATTACAAAATTAACTGACCAGCAATCTAATCACAACGAGCCAACGGCCAGTATGTTTCTGAATCAGATAATTCATCAGCCTACCTTCCATAAGTCGCCGCTGCATGACTGAAGGCTTTCCCTGGAGCCGCAGCATCAGAGCGCTCTGAGGTCTCGTAGAGCCGATTGATGCAGTCAGAATCCAGCAGCGTGAACGTCGGACTAGTTTTAGCTTGAACGGACATCAGCCTCCATGAATACCAGGTCATCCATGTTGATATTTATTAATACCGATCCAACTCTTTCACTGCGGAGGTTCGCTTCGTTAAAGTCGCACAGCAGAGCCGTCCGCACCAAGTAACGACACAAAACAGGTTAAAATGTCCTCGTACGTTATATGAGGCCACTTCTTTGTATCATCCACTCACTCATGAATAGTTTGAAGCTGTGGCCCTGACCTGCCACTTCGATTGCTCTGCAAGTTTTGACACTGTTGCCGCGACAGTTGATCATTTCAGTCAAACTAATGTTATTTGGCCGAGGGAAGCGCTGAAACGGAAGTGCGGCACACACAAACGGAAGTTGGACAGACCTTCACAAAATAAAAGCATGTGAGCAACATGCGTTAACGCGCGTTAAATAAAATATCGCCGTTAATAGTCTAATGAGTTAACGCGAAATTAACGCGTTAACTTGCCCAGCCCTAATATATATATATATATATATATATATATATATATATATATATATATATATATATATATATATATATATATATATATTAGTGCTCTCAGTTAAACGCGTTATTAACGGCGTTAACGGAAACCCATTTTAACGCCGACAATTTTTTTGTCGCCGTTAATCACGCGTCAAAACACACACACCGTTCCCCAATGTTTTTCCCCCCGCCGCGCTCTCCGGGCTGTGTTTATTTTACCCTCGCCGCTTTCCGTAGTTTCAAGAGTGCTAGAGAACTGTAGCAAAACAGACCCGCACTGCGCTCACTTTTGCCAACAGTAAGCGCGAAGTTTCTTTTACCCTCGGACACATGCGACTTTGGGCTTCTTTTTTCTAAAAGCGCTTCTAAATTTCATGAGTCACGGGTTGCGTTTTTTTGGGCAGGTTTCTGAAAGTGAAATCGCTTATTTGGGCTCTAACATAAGTGACGAAATAGGTGTTATTATGAGACCTGCCTGCACTACATTTGAGTGTATCCAGCTGAAATATCCCTCCGCCATAGGAGCCGAAGGTAGTAAGCTCCTGCCCAGTTGCAAGTAAAGTGTAAGACTGGAATGACCTGTAAATTTAAAACCTTTTTCCAGGCTTAAACACTATGAATATGGATAGAAACAGTAAGCAAAAATATTCAAAGAAATTATTGTTGTTGGTGTGAAAGCTCAGAATTAGATGTGAGAGAGAGAGAGAGAGAGAGAGAGAGTGAGAGAGAGAGAGAGAGGAAATGAACAAAACTTATGACTTTATTGAAATGTACAATTTTTATTAATTTATATGTTTATGCATAATACCATGTCTAGCTTAGAGGCAAAAAAAATATATCGGCATGAAAACAGGTATTTATTTACACATTTGTTCACACATGGTGTAAACATCAGGGTATCATGATTAGTCATATAGCCATTATAGTCCAGAGTTTAACATTTGGCACCAGGATGTTTTCATTCCAATTCTGAAAAGTGCTTGAAGAATAACATAAAAATATGTTTTGTACAAGCATGTATTTTATTAGTGTCATTTATTGCAAAATTGCACATTAAAATGCCCAAACAGGCTATTACACTTTCAGAAATAAAAGGATAAAATATGCGATTAATTGCGATTAATCTCGAGTTAACTATCGACATTTTGCGATTAATCGCGATAAAAATTTTTAATCGTTTGACAGCACTAATATATATATATATATATATATATATATATATATATATATATATATATATATATATATATATATATATATATATATATATATATATGGAATCTAGGTAGCTCAGGATGGAAGTGGGTGGGCTTATGTTTTTTTACCAGTCTTCCAGTGCTGCAGTCGGTCAGCCTACCAGTCCTTTCAGGAAGCAAGTCACTCAGCCTGGTTAATCAGTGAGTAGCAGATGAAGCAAGCACAAGGGCTGAAACCATGGCAGGAGAGGGAGGCGGCAAGTAGTTTTTCAGTTTGTACCATGTTTATTTTTCCCTGAAGAAACCTGGAATAAACTTATGAAACCGCATTTTTTACGTATTTTGAGAATTTTTTTGTACTGCGTAAAACCGGAAACCCACTATTCATCAAGTGACTATTTGATTTACATTTATTTTTTGTTTGTTTACTTTTAATTTTTTTCATAGACAAGTAGTCACTACAAGCCTTTTTAAGGCTTTTAAACTTGGTGTCAATAGTTTTAAATAGTTCTAAAAAATGTATATGCTAGAATCTAATGTTTTAAATTAGGTCTTGAATGTTTAAATTGGGATGATATAAAATAATTAGTTTAATTTGGAAGGATTATCTGTTTAATCGGAGACACTGTTCCCATAAGTGAGTTGGAAGTTTCTTGATTGTTTTGGTTCATGCTCTATTATTATGGGGAAATAATGTAATAGGATTACATCATAAACTTGTTGGAAATGTTGATGTGGATTTTCAAATCTGGATATTGGGATGGTAGAACCAAGGCAAACGTTAGGTAGTTTAAAAGTCCCTGTTCTTATTTTCTAGCTTCTGTAAGAACTTAGCTGTTAAAACAGCTTCAGCATGTAAATGATTTTATGTGCAAGAAATACTCTATCAACCAGAGTGGTCAACTCTGCGGGCAGAGTTAGAACATTAACTGGTTAGTTTCTAAAAAAGAGTTGTTAGAGACACTTGCTAACAGAAACAAATAGATTGTTTGTTTATTTCTGATTCTAAATTCATAATCTGGGCCTTTGTAGATCAGAAAATCTTCTCAATAAACCTTAGATTCATCATAGATGTGAGGGAGAAGCTGGAAAGTGCATGTTCCTATAGAAATAGATATACATAGACCCAAAGGACATCATATAAAGTGCTTGTGATTGTCTGATCCACAGGAAAGAAGCAGATGAATAAGATAAAGGAAGACAGAGAATTAAGAAAGTGCAGAGAGTGAGAAAGGATGAAAGGAAAATTTTATATGATGAAGTATATGTGTGTTTGTGGATGTGAGTGAGCGTTTGTGTTACTGTTCAACTAAAATAGGAACAGAGACTTAAAAAGATTGCCCTGATATAAACTACATACAGAAAACGTCTGGTATTTTCAGATATTAGACATGATATTTAAGCTAATAATGTGTCTCTAAACCTCTGGGAATGGCTGTACATCTCTATCAGAACATGTAGAACATGCCTTTTGTTTTTAACAAAAAAAACTTTGTGCTTCTTTAGTATAGATGGAAACAAAATATGTTACAAATGCATTTGTTTGAATTTCAGGAATAAATGATGACCTGTAACAGATTGCATACGTCTTATAGAGTAGAAATTACTTTAAAAGTTGAAAATGTGACTCCTGGCTAACATGTCTGCATTGCTTTTCTGTGTCTGCTGCAACTATTAATGAATTAATTAATATTTTAAACTTGTATATCTGCATTGATGTTTGCAAGCAGTAATAATAAATATTAAAGATACAAAATAGATATATTTTTTATGCCAAACTCACCTGCAGCGGAAGCGGAACCCAAAGGAACCTTTTTGGCCTTGATGCTGGGATGGTCGACGATTAAATGCTTTTCATTGTTCATCTCCACAATGTCACCAACTGTCCTCAACAACTCATTAATGTCCTTGTGTTGATAAATGAATGAGTTACATTTGCATTTTTTTATCAGTTCCTCTAAGTCTCTATTTGAATTTGGATCTTTTTGTTTGGATCTTTCTATCAGAACCAGTGAATGACCAAAAGACTGATTACTGAAGAGTTCAAGGATCTGACAGAACCTCTCTTTGTGCTTCTTTGTGAAACTTTCAGGCTGTACAACCAACAGAAACAGGTGAGGTCCAGGATCAACGAGCCTCATACACTCTTCTACGTGTTCTTTAAGTTTGTCTTCAGGAATCTTAGGATAAAGCAGATCTGGGGTGTTGATGAAAAATACTTCGGTCCTCTGGATCCTTTTGGAGAATCTACTTGAGTATTTTGGTTCCTTCTCTGGGGCGAAAGCAGCTTCTCCCAGGATTGAGTTTGCAACTTCACTCTTTAGGGCCCAGCTCTCCCCCAGCAGGATGAGCCTCAGTTCTGACACTGCAAAGCAAACCCAAGAGAAGTCACTATAAAAAAAATCCATTTAACTGCAAATATTATGTTAGTTTACAAAGCAATCATGCCTCTGATGGTTGCTCTGCTATCACTGATAGCATCAAGGTAGACATTTCTACAGTTTACCTCCAGTTAGCTTCTTTTCTGTTTGATCAGTATTACCCATCATTAAAGGTTTCAGTTGTACTAACGCTGAATACTGGTGAATTAACATGAATTAACACGTGTCTGGGGGATATGAAGTGTGCAGTTTATATCAATAAGTGATCATATAATTGGATCTCTATCTTTCTTCAGACGTTTTGCAGGGACACAACCTAGAGTACTCCCAAACTTACTCATGGGTGGCAGCAACTGTTTGCTTCTTTTCCGCCTGAATTTGGGGACACTTTCTGGAACTGTAAGAGCATTGCACAAAAAAAGGTTTTAATACATTTTTAAACAGTAATTTTGAAGTATTCTACTGCTTAAAAGCTTACAGAAAGATTATTAAACAGTTATGTGAACAGCTGAGAGGTACACAAGGGAAACGTATTAAGGATCTAATGGTAGCTGAACAAAAGTTCAACTAATCTATTGGTAACACACCATGCTTTATTGGTTGAAATCATGCATCCCCCTGTTATGAATGGCAGGGGGCATGCAAGACTGATTTAGAGAATCAAAGTCCTCAATGCGTTTCAGTCCTACGTTTTATTTGGCCTATTCATTTATATTGGCTAACAACCAGGTGACATAACTATCAAGCTTCCCCCAGAGAAAAAAGAATGTGGTTATGATCTCGGCAGTAGTGCTTGTCTGATTCTCCACCTGACACACCTGTGCAGATCTCCCTCGTTCTCATTAGCCTTCACCAGATCCACCTGCTCCACTGACTATTTAACCAGCTCTCAGACAAGTCACTAGTGCCAGATTATTACAAGCCATGGTGAGACTAATCCAGCGTCCTAAATCCTGTTTGCCTGCCTGTTACCTGACTGGTTTCTGCCTCCAGATTCTCTGAACCTGCCTAACCCCTCTCGGACCTGATTATCTGTGCTACCTAGATTTTTGACGTATGCTGGTGAAGATTCTAGAAGTCATCCAGGTCATGGTCATTCCAAAAAAGGTAAAAAACAAAACAACTGAACTTTTTTTGAAGACGTTTCGCTTCCTATCCAGAAAGCTTTCTCAATTCAATATGTCTGGAGTAGTGTGGAGTTCCAAGCTTTATAGTACTGCCCAACAAAGGCCTGCTGTCAACCTACACCTTAAGGACAAAGGACACTCTTTCTAGGACCAAAATGTTCACATTTTGGACAAAGAACACAGGTGGTTTGAAAGGGGTGTGAAGGAAGCCATTTACTGTGAGGATGCAGCTTGTAGGCTCAGTTTTTTGTTATAGTCAGCCAGAAGACTTTTCTTCAACCTTGTTTTTTTGTTCCAGTCAGCCAGTAGTCTCTACTTCAGCTTTGTTTCTGTTCAAGTCACTGCATAAGACTCTGCTCAGCTCTATCCCAACTCAAGTTCTCAACTCCGGTTCTCGACTCCTGTGCTGTTCTACGTTTGCTAGTTCCTGAGCTGCTCCACGTTCTCATATTCCAGCAGCTATTCTACGTTCTCAAGTTCCAGCAGCTGTTCCTCGTTCTCAAGTTCCAGCAGCTGTTCTACGTTCTCAAGTTCCAGCAGCTGTTCTACGTTCTCAAGTTCCAGCAGCTGTTCCTCGTTCTCAAGTTCCAGCAGCTGTTCCACGTTCTCAAGTTCCAGCAGCTGTTCCACGTTCTCAAGTTCCAGCAGCTGTTCAACGTTCTCAAGTTCCAGCAGCTGTTCTACGTTCTCAAGTTCCAGCAGCAGTGCTACGGACTCTAGTCCGCGGCTCAGACGTTCTATTCTCATATGTTTCGCCCTGCTCTCAGGTCTTCTGATGTCCCGTCCTGTTCTCACGTCCTCGGCTCCTGAGAACCTCCTGGTCAGTACTCTGCACTCCTCCTGTCGGCCAGCTTCTGCACCCTACATCTCCGTCAGTTAAAAGACTCAGGTTCTTCTCGTCATTCATCATCCACCCTGTTCAATAAACTCACTTCGAAGAACTAGCTCTGTGTGTGTGTGTGCTGTGTCCGGGTTCATCCCAGAAAAATATCATGACATTTACGTTAAGAGAGAAAAAACGACTTTAAACAGAAGAGGACAACTTAGGTTCTTACAATACAGCTACAGGGTTGATGCCTTCCAATTATTGCCACAATCCTTACCTCCATACGCACTAGTAAGCCAGGCCAACAATGACCCTAACGACTCCTCATTGCAGAGGCCTGGACCATATTCGGTTAAATTTGCAGGCCAACAATGACCTTAATGACTCCCTATTACTAAGGGGTGGACCTGTTTCGGTTCAATTTGCATGTTATCTAAGCCATTACAAAGCCTTTGTTCAGCAGTACTATAAACCTTTGAACTCCACACTACTCCAGACATTTTGAATTGAGAAAGCTTTCCGGATAGGAAGCGAAACGTCTTCAAACTTGAAAAAAAAAGTTCAATTGTTTTTTTTTTTTAACTGTTTTGGAACTGGATTTCTGTCCTGTTTCTGTGCCCCGAGTCTGCCCATGGATTCTGTTTTGGATTGTTATTGGATTTCTGATCACCCGGCTCTGACTCTGGACATGCCCTCGGATTTCACACTCTGGTAATCCCACCTGATCATCCTGCCAGATTCTGCTTTCTCGGTTCTGACCCTGTGCCTGCCTACTGACCACAGAGCTCCTGTCACTCTCAGGGATAAAACCCTGAGAACTTCCCTGACAGGACTCTGGATCACATTAAGAGTCGCCAGCGTCCTTTCTCGTCGGCCGGAGCCTACACTCACCTTCCCCGCCTGTTCCCGGATTGTGAGAAGTGGTTCCTGTCCCTGTTACGGGTCATTCACCCGCTACCTGAAGCTGTTAACCACCCAATAAACTGCCTTTAAACATTTGTTCTGGCTGTTCTGGGTCCTCTGTTTCTGTTCATTACATGTGGCTGTGGTTGCCTGTACTTTATTTGGAAACCTACATTTAAGGAAAACTTCTGCATTTATATGTATTTTTTATGACATTTTTGCACGTATAACAATCTCATTATCATCGTTCAGGGAAGGTAGACAATCTTTAATTTGTTAGTTTCACCAAAGATATGCATGTCATGTGTCATATGTTCAAGCAAATATATCCCTGACATCTAATCACATATAGTGTGATTAGATGCAGAAATCTAATCACAGAGTGGTTTTTACTCTCATTTGGTATCTGAAGGCTTCGCTACAATTGGATGTCTGGAGTACAATATGCTCATGAGCAATGGGCTTGTAAATTTCAGTTACAATTATCATAAATGAAATATTTCCTGAATGAAGATTATGAATGCATTTTTTTTACTACAGATTCCATCACAACATGTGAATTTTCACCTGACTTTAAACTATGCAAAATACAGAAGCAAAAACAGCACCGCAATCAGTTTGAGGTTTCATAAATCGCTTTGCGGGTGCTAAGTATTGACATTTACATATCCACCTCACATTAATTTGTGGGGTTTGGTCATTAGCATATGATCTGCATATTCATTAAGGCACACACACCAACCCACTGTTCGTCTCATTTCATACACACAAATCGTTTTCCACTGGTATGAAGATCAGCTTTTAACACGTTAAAATCCCTCTTAAATACACCTTATTGATTGTGATTGTAGCGTGACAAAAAGCTACAATCAAGTGTTATGCCAGAAGCTGGTTGAATATGCCTATTATTATTATTAATTATAATTTGGTATTATAATTTAAATAATAAATCATTCAACTCAAAATTCCGCTATAACACAATATAGTTCAAATGGTGGTGATGTTAGCTATAAGCTTGTAAGAATTTATACCACTAATGCATTAGTTAATTTGCTGTTATGAACTCATTTATGCTGGAATAAATGATCTGGTCGGACTTTTAACCGACGAGGTTTATCCGGCAGCTGTGAGAACCCCAATGTAACTGCCATTAGAGTTTAAATCCTTATTCCTTATCACCATCCAATGATATGTCTCTGTATTAATATCAGATGTTAACTCCAAAGGAGGTTAGCTCTGAATTCTGAATAGCCAGGTAACTGTGAATTAGATTGAACACAAAACAATGTCTATTCCGCAGTCGTTGGTTTTATTGAACCAAAAGCAATTCCCTGTTACAGTAATTCTCTGATTCAACAACTTTGGAATTCTTACTCACTACTAAAACTAAAACATGCAAAATATATATATGTGGAAATAAAAGAACAAAACAAAATTAAACAATGGATTAAAATGAGCGGTTAGCAGATCTTAACTCAACTCACAGTTGTTTAAAACCGCCCTCAAAACACCGGCATTTGACGTATCAGCATTGACAGACAGAACAGCTTCGGGAATCTCACTGGACGCTTTGATGTCTTACACAAGCTAGTTCAGCTAAGCTCCCTACAGTTCAGATACACGTCACCCTCCCAAGATGGCTGCTACAATGACGTATGGTCTACCAATGGGGTACCGCGCGCGAGCTATTTTTAGAAACACAACGTCACGATGACGTCACATCACGTGGTACGCAGTGGGGCAAACTCCGGAAAGCCGCCGTTGTTTTGCTGTAAAAGAGACGTGCGTTAGCCTAGGTTTTACTCGGTAAACGACTGCTTTTTCCAAATCTAAGACCATGGTTTTTAAACATTGTTGCTATGGAACGTGCAACAGCGACTCGAGTTACGCTGATCGGCCGCATATGAAGGATGTTTTCTTCAAGACTGCCAAGGAGAAATGTGTACGCTGGGCACACCGGGGCGGTCGGCCTACACAACAGTTCAACCCGGAGAAAGTTACCAAATTCACCTACATATGTAGCAAGCATTTTGTCGGAGGAAAGGGCACAACCGAAGAACATCCTGACCCAATTCCAGCGACATCAAGTCAAGGTAAGAGTATTTTGGTGGCCGACATGTTAATAAAGTAGCGCCTGCTACCATGACAGCATATAGGCTATCATGGTAGCAGGCACTAACATGATAGCCTGCTACCAGGCTTACTCAAAAACATTTCAAATGAGACAAACATTAAACATATACCCATTCCTGGACGGTGATTGCAAACAACAAAAAAAAAAAAACGGCCGACGCTGCCATGATCGCCGCGCAGGAAAAAAAAACAAAGCTTACCGTTCATCAACTCGGCCAGTTTTCCAGTTTTTTTAAACCCTCGAACCTCAAGCCATCGTTTGAGCTGAAAGTTGGTGTGTTCTTCGACAGTGCGACCAGTAATCCGTGTGCCTGGGACATCGTCTTGGGAAAGTTTAACGGCTATAAAGTCGGTCATATTGCTGTTTCTGTTGCGCTTGTAATAGCTGGGTTATCCGTGCTTTCTCTCCTGTATGCCCTACCTAAGCGGCAAAAGGGGCGTTGCTCTTGAGACGGTGACGTCACGTGCGCGGTACCGCATTTACGTGATCGTGAGGGGAGGTCCTAATGACGTAACCACGCTTACGCTGATGGGATAATGCCTCGCTTCGAGAGGGCGCGGCTAACTGGGAGTTTAAAGCAAAGCCCGCGAATTGGGCTCGGACAAAGAGATTAAACTGATAAGAAGAAGCGAAAAGAGAGAGGGGGGGAAAGCAGGGAAGAAGATGGAAAAGAACTGAAGCAGTGACCCACAGCAGGGTTCTTGATGAATCACAAATCAACACAGCAAAATCAATTGTAAAATGCATGCACAAACAAAGAAAACATTCAGCAAAATAATTCCAACTTCGTCGTGGAATAAAAGCATTAACCTACACCTACAAAGTTCTAACGTCTGCCCAGGCACTTCTAAACACCCTGTTGGTGAGACAGAAATAAAAGGGGAGACCCCGTTACTTTGAGGTGCCTCGGGGCTGGTCCGGAGCGCTCAGAGTAGTGTGGCTTTCTGGACGCGTCTTGACGAACGCAGTTGTCCGCAGGCTGCAGCGGGACGGGGGAAGAAGCTCCTTCGTTTCTTCCTCCGGGTTCACAGTCGCTTGGCTCGGCCCAGCACAAGCGTAGTCCTCTTTCGATCACTGGGAGATAAGGTGGCTTCCAGTATTTGATCAGAGGGAATTAAAAGTACCTTTTTGAGTCGACCTCCTGTTAAGCAAACAGGGAATAACGTTGCTCCGAGAAATCTCGGTCCAGCGAGAAACTCGAGCACGTGGCGTGGGATTGCCCCAACGAAGTGAAACAGCTGTGTGTCTTCTCGGGTTGGCAGGGCGCCAGGGAAGAAGAAAGATTATCCTGCGTGGCCGAGTTTTATCACTTTTGCCTAGCAACGTTATCTCTCCGCTCTGTTGTTAGGGCAGCAGCCATTTTGGGCTGCGTTGCATGATGGGAGTTGGTGGCCATTTTGACCACATTGCATCATGGGTAATGTGGTCCGTTACGTCCCGAATTAATGCCGTTTTTGTCACGTCCCGTAATGGCATAACACAAGAGCTTGAACATAACTTAATTTTTAAATATAACGGATTCTGCAGGAATCCTTCCTCCTTCGGTCCTTCCTCCTGTTTTCATCATTTTACTTATTTCATCCATTCAAATTGGGGGCAATTGTGAAATAAAATGAAGAAATAAAAAGGTCTAATTTGTAATCTAGATAAGACGGGACAGCAGAGGTAATCATTAAAGGGTTAAATTCCAACCCGAGATAACTTTCAACACCACCATAAAATGTTATAACTCGCTATCAATATTCTACAAGTCAGGAGTTGCTGTGGTCAAAGTTTGTTTGGGTTACAGCCAAGAAATATCTCTTCAACATCCCAAAGACGTGGAGTCGCTTAGTTTGTTTCAAAGGCTCTAAGGGAATTTTGGCTCTTGCAGAAAAATAAACATGTTAAGCATCTCTCACAAGAGGAAATACAGAGAAAGGAGGTTTATTTCAGCTCATGGTGTATTATCCATATAATGCTGGACATATTTAAAAAATCTTTTCCAAAGTAAAGAGCAATACTTTGAGGGGGATTAACGGTAGGAACAGTAAAGGCAGTTTATGCTGTTACTGACCAGATGCTCCTGTGGCCATGGTCTCACATCAGCCGCTCCGTTTCAGAACCAGACTTCACCTAAAATACACATTTAAAGAGGAATTACAGAAAACCATAAAGGCTGTAGAAAATAAACCAAACAGTTAGGTCAAGCAGAGTCAATGGTTCGGCCTTTAATAGACAATAAACAAGTTATTTTTAATCAGGATACTATTAAAATGATTTGCTTAGTCAGCAGTTCAGAATTTCCTTTCAGTCTAATCTCAACCCTGGATTTAATATTCAGCTCTAAAAGCAAGTAGTGGTGATTGGACTGAGTTTATACAACACTTTTCTGCTCATACTGACCACTGACAGCGTTTTACACTAGAGCCACATTCACCCAATTACTGACACTAACGCACAAATTCATAGGCCGATAAATAATTGCCTTGGGGCACATAAACATGGGACGAGGTGAAGCTGGAATAAAACCCACAACTTTCCAATGGCATAACAGCTACTCCACCCACTGAGCCCCTCTGGAGTGTACATATTATCTGAAGTTCACCATTCTGCAGAGACAATGACCCGATCATCCCAGGAGTGGACCTGTCAGCAGATTCACCTCTTGGTCAGAGCGTGCAATGCTCAGAGAAATCACCAAAGCTGCAGTACCTCCATCACAGACTCTACGGACGGCCTCGGTTAACAATAAAAATGAAGATATGAGAATTTTACCCGACAATAACTGATAGGGTTATTAAAGATAACCCCTTTTATCCTAGAACGAAAACCACACAACACAAGTTTTAGACTGTTCTATAGAAAAGGACAGAAGATACCCAAATGCAGAACTTCACTCCCTGAGAGTTTGGTATCATCTGCCCTTTTCTATAGAACAGTCTAAAACTTGTGTTGTGTGGTTTTCGTCCTAGGATAAAAGGGGTTATCTTTAATAACCCTATCAGCCTGGTGCTGTGACGCGGATCCCAACATATCAGCTCGCTGACGAGAGGAGCGGACACGTTGAAACCCACCGGTGGTCTGAGTCAAGGACCTGTCGAAAGTCCAGGGAGGTAATTTCCTCGCTGGGCCAGCGTCATAGGTTTACTCCTTTCGCCAACGAGGGATCCGACCGGGAGAAAAGCACACCACAGCAAATAAGTTTTAAAGCGATCGGTTAAAGTCTGTCGTTCAGGGGTTCCCCGAACAGGTGTGCAAGCAGTTTTAGTCCCTTGTAACGGGTGATTAAAAAAAAATCCCTGAAAAGTTAAATCGAGAGGTTTGAGTCACTCGAAGCAATACGACCGGTTTTCAGTCCGTCGTAGAATTAAAGGTAGCTAAAAAACTCAGGTTAAAGTCCTGAACGGTACCTTAAAAGAAAAAAAAACAGGATTAAGGTCCTGGAAGGTAGATAAACACAACGCAAAAGTAATTAGGATGGGTTCAGGACAAAGTAGAAAGGGAAATCCCAGAGGGGATGAAGAGTTTGTGTATCCAAGTAAATTTAAAATGTTATTGCAATTAATATTATCATATATATTTCTTAATATTAAAAAATACTTGGAGAAGTGGAACTGAATGAAAACACACTGGAATGAAACATCCAGTGTGTATTCACTCACCTAGAGGGAACGATACGGTGAAGGTAGGACATGCAGCAGGATGCCAGAGTACCATCACTGACCTTTTCAATTCAATTCAATTCAATTCAATTTTATTTATATAGCGCCAAATCATGAAACATGTCATCTCAAGGCACTTTACAAAGTCAAGTTCAATCATATTATACAGATTGGGTCAGATTATACAGATTGGTCAAAAATGTCCTATATAAGGAAACCAGTTGATTGCATCAAAGTCCCGACAAGCAGCATTCACTCCTGGGGAACCGTAGAGCCACAGGAAGAGTCATCTGCATTGTACATGGCTTTGCTGCAATCCCTCATACTGAGCAAGCATGAAGCGACAGTGGGAAGTGACCTTTACTCTGACTTTGTCTGCGGCATTGTCCCTAATGGAACGTACACGAGCTGTTCTACTTGGAAACCACAAGTTAACTTTCCTACAGAGAGTGGCTGGCTCCTGTGTGGTGGAAACAACATTTATCCAACATTGCCTGTAAGCTGGTCAGGCACATGTGCACCTGTGTTTGTTTCTGACCACACTGTCATCATCTCAGCTCAAGTTGTGAAGGAAAATCATCCTTCTAATAGGAGGAGAAGAGAGATCAGCTCCAGCTCAGTTTTCCAGCCCCATGATCCCATGTGGGGTTCCAACGTGCCCTCTGAACATAAGCACTGAAGCACAGCAAATAAAATAGGACTTTCACCTTTCCCGTGGTTTGGAGTCTATGCTGATGATCGAGACACTGGACTATAGAATGAAGGCCCTGGTGAACATGACGATGGACATGAATAAAGAACAAAACAAACAATTAAGTGAAATGCGTTTAATGGTACTACAAAACAGAATGGTTTTGGACATGTAAACTGCTAGCCAAGGTGGCGTATGTGTAATGATTGGAATTTCCTGCTGTACATACATTTCTGACGCAAATGAAACTCATATTACTGAAGCTATGTCTGCTTTGAAGAATCTGCAACAAGCAATGTCTCAGGATGCTGTTCCTCTAAGTATGAACTTTCTCTCCTGGTTCTTTTCAGGATCATGGTGACACCTTTTACTGAAAATAACGACACCTATTATTATTGTTCTTATTATTCTTTGTGTTTTTACTGCTTGTGTAATCCCATGCCTAAAGTCTATGATTGCTAAAACTATGGGAAATGTAATGTTTCAATATCAAATGCTTTCGCAAATCCCTCTTGAAGAAATACACAACGTAGCTTAACTTTTACTTTCTTAAATGCTTAACAAAATGACAGTCTCATTGAAAATGCAGAATGCAAGAAAAGAATACTTGAAGTAGGTTAAGTTAAGCTTTCAATAAAATGATTAAAAGGGGGGAAATGTTAGACAAATGTGAATGTAATCATTTTATTTCTATCAAGTTACAGGTATTTAGTTTGTTTTTAAGAGTTTGCTTTCAGGAAGGTTTGGTTGTATTTAACCTTAGGCAGGAATAACAAATGGTTCTCTCAGATAAGGAATGTCTCCATTATCCAGCTGTGCATGAAGTGGGTGAGCGATTACCATCTGCAATTCCAATTGTTTCCTTCTTTGCTTTTAACCTCCTGACCCTTTTCCACCCCCATGTTGTAAATTCCTCAAACCTCCTGACCCAATCCTCCTGACCCCTTCTTTGATGTGTGACAATAAAGACAAGAGGACAGAAATGACCCGACGCAGACGATACCAAATTCTCAGGGAGTGAAGTTCTCCATTTGGGTATCCTCTGTCCTTTTCTATAGAACAGTCTAAAACTTGTGTTGTGTGGTATTCGTTCTAGTATAAAAGGGGTTATCTTTAATAACCCTATCAATAACCATGCTTATTTGAGCTTAAGGAAATAAGTCCTTCCAAACAAAATAAGCTTTAATTTGTTGGAGATCCTCTGTTCTATCAGCTGCTGCATTAAAGCCGTGGGCACACAATCATTCAAGACGTATAGAATTAAAACCTGTTTAAAGTAGGTAGTGATTAGGGGTGCCAGTGGCTCAGGAGCTAGGACTTTGTCCTGCAACCAGTGTGTTGCCAGTTTGAATCCCTGTTCTGACTGTCTCAGTTGTTATGCCCTTGGGCAAGGCAGTTTGCCTCCTGCCGGTGTTCAGGCGGCCCAGTGGCACCAAATGTGTAGCACAGGGGTTCTTAAGCTTTTGTAGCCAGGGATCCCTTAGCAGCGGTAACATTTTTCCAAGGACCCCTTTAGATTCCTCATGCAGAAGTATTTTTAAACATCCTTTTGTATTGTTAAATACATATTAGGAATTATATATGTTTATATATATATATGTTTATATATATATATATATATATATATATATATATATATATATATACTAATATTAGAGATTTGGTGGAGATTAGATCCTCATTTTCGATAAAGCCAAACTCCTTGTAGCTGTTGTCATGCTTCCTAATTTTAGCAGATTTGGTTTTTACCTTGATAAAGTGGACAGAGTTAAATATTTGTCCATCGTGTTACTTCGCTCCTTATCTTTCTGCTATCATCATTGTGGCAATAACCAGTGTGTGCCAGTTTATGAGTACATGAACTTTGGACCATAGACTTTTGATTCATCAGAAAGGATTTATTTCTCGAGAAATCCACGTTTGAATCATGTCACTGATAAATTAAATAAACTTGGTAAAGAAACTCACTGGATCTTCAACCCATGGGCGACAGAATGAACGCAGAAATGAGACGATTCAGACACAAGATTTTTGTGAAGACGGCATCAAATTATTAATTTAGTATTAGCGGTTAATAAAAGTCAGCGTTAAGTTACCTGCTGAACATTCACATTTAAAAAAGTTCTGATTAGGTTCTCCTACCTCACACGTCAGACGGCTGCAGCATCGCCTCGACATCAACGTCTCCACGCTGGAATAGAACCGCAGCTTCACAGTCTTCACCTGTGATCCTCCATCCAGCTGTGGGCGGGACATCCAGCTGAGTTAATGTTTAACTGAGAACCTGCAGGATTAACGGGCCAAAGGTTTTTAAGCTTTTCAGCTTCAGCCTTAATAAGTGGTGTGGATGTCTGCAGGCAACAGGGAACTATGCTGGAAGTTTAGGGGATTATTAATGTCGTCAATGCGGAGAAATACAGGCAACAGGGAACTATGCTGGAAGTTTAGGGGATTATTAATGTCGTCAATGCGGAGAAATACAGGCAGATACCTACAAATCACTCAATACCGTCTGCCAGGCGTATGATTGGCCCCAAATTTATTCCTTCTGCAGCAGAACAAAGACCCCAAACATGCAGCCAAGATCTTTAAGATCCATCTCCAGTGCAGAGAAGAACGAGAAGTTCTTAGAAAGAAGAAACCAGAAGAAATACAGAAGCAAAAACGGCGCCGCAATCAGTTTGAGGTTTTATAAATCGCTTTGGGGGTGCTAAGTATTTACATTTACATATCCACCTCACATTAATTTGTGGGGTTTGGTAATTAGCATATGATCTGCATATTCATTAAGGCACACACACCAACCCACCTATCTGCTCATTTCATACACGCAAATTGTTTTCCACTGGTATGAAGATCAGCTTTTAACACGCTAAAATCCCTCTTAAATACACTTTATTGAATGTGATTGTAGCTTCACAAAAAGCTACAATCAAGAGCTTGAACAGAACTTACATTACAACTTTACTTACAACGAATTCTGCAGGAATCCCACATTTCAAAAAAGCTTGTAAAGCAGCTTCAGTATTTATTCTCATTGTTACAAATCTTTGTACTTTAAGTGATGATAATATGAGCTGTAAAAACCCCGTAAATAATACAGTATTATCAATAAAAAGACTAATAAAGTATTTTGAATTGAACTGAATAAAGTGAACAAGTTCCCAACTGTTTGCTAATCAGCTTCAGTTCCCAGGAGAGTCAATCGTCCAGCAGCTGCTGGAGCTTTTGGGCCTTCGGTCCTTTCACCTGGTTTCATTGTTTTACTTATTTCATCCATTCAAATCGGAGGCAATTGTGCAATAAAATGAAGAAATAAAAAGGTCTAATTTGTAGTCTAGATAAGACGGGACAGCAGAGGTAATCATTAAAGGGTTAAATTCCAACCCGAGATAACTTTCAGCACCACAATAAAATGTTATAACTCGCTATCAATATTCTACAAGTCAGGAGTTGCTGTGGTCAAAGTTTGTTTGGGTTACAGCCAAGAAAAATCTCTTCAACATCCCAAAGACGTGGAGTCGCTTAGTTTGTTTCAAAGGCTCTAAGGGAATTTTGGCTTTCTGCAGAAAAATAAACATGTTAAATATCTCTCACAAGAGGAAATACAGAGAAAGGAGTTTTTTTTCAGCTCGTGGAGTATTATCCATATAATGCTGGACATATTTTAAAAAATCTTTCCCTAAGCAAAGAGCAACAGTTTGAGGGGTTTTAATGGTAGGAACAGTAAAGGCAGTTTATGCTGCTATTCACCAGTTGTTCCTGTGGCCATGGTGTTACATCAGCCACTCCGTTTCAGAACCAGACTTCACCTAAAATTACCTAAAACTTTCCAACAGCATAACCACTATTCCACCCACTGAGCCACAACGAAAGTGGGTGGAATCTGAAGTTCATAATTATGCAGGGATGACGCTTCTTCACAAGAGGAACATGATCCCAGATCATAACCCGATAATCAGCAGTGTGGTAAAAAAAAAAAATGTTAACAAAACTAAACAACGGGACTTTGGTTCTTGTAGCTGAAAATGTACGTGAAAATAAAATGTTTTCAACTACATGAACTGAAGTCTAGTCGTTTTGGCTTTTAACCTTTATTAAAGGGAGTAAAGTGTTCATTCCCTGTTGCAGCTGAAGAGCTTAACTTATGTTGGCCCTCGCTTTCTTTCACTCTTTCACTTTACTGGGACCTGGGGAGTGTTTGAGAAGACGCCAGGACCGATAAGGATGGAGCTCTCCCCTAGATGACTTAATAAATTTGGCCGTTTGTGAGTTGGCGGCTGGCATAAACTGGTGAGTGACTGGGTCAGAATGGCGTCACAGGAAGAAGATGGAGGGGATGAAATGGAGATCGGTGAATGGTCTCAAGTATCTAGAAGAAAAAATAGAGGTAAGACAGATACAAGGCGTAGGGAGGAAGGGAAAGTTTCAAATAAAAGAAGTTTGGGTGAAGATAACCCTGAGCAAAAAATTAGGATTATTCAAAGGAAGGTTGAAGGTAGTGGGTTCAAAATAATCCTTAAATTTAGGAAGGAGGATGAAGGTATTAATCTGGGAATTGAAACACAAGGTTGGAGAGGTAGAAATAGCAAAAATTATTTGAGATGGCAGTTTGTTAATAAAATGTAAAGATGAACTTCAACGAAATAAAACATTAAACATTGATAGCATTTGCAAAAAAGTGGTGGCTGACAGAAGAGTTCTTGAAGAAGGCAAAGGTTCCCGTGGAGTGATTTATGGCATTCCTGTTGAGGAGGATCTGGAAAAATTAAGATGCAACATTCAAGGGGGTGAAGTGAAAAAAGTCAAAAGGTTATTGATAACAGTTGATGGTGAGCGAGTTGATAGTTTAGCCGTGCTATTGGAATTCCAAGATTCAGTTTTGCCAAAAAGAGTTAAAATTGGCTGTATGAGTTATTTTGTTCGACCATGTTCCTCCACCTCTAAGATGTTATAAATGTCAGAGGTATGGGCATGTAGCGGCAGTGTGTAAAGGAAAGCCAAGGTGTCCAAGGTGTGGAGGTGAGCATATGTATGAAGAATGTAAAGGGGATGAACAGATGAAGTGTTGTAACTGTGGAGGTCAGCATTCAGTGACATATGCAGGATGTGAAGTTAGGAAGAAGGCTGTGGAAGTTCAGAAGGTGAAGGTGGGTAGTAACATAAGTTATGCTGAAGCATGCTGAAGATTGCAAGGACAAGATTCAGGGGTGGAGGCAAGAAAAGTGATTCATAACATAAGATCAGAGAACAGCATCAGAGAACAAGTTAAAACAACAAGTATAACAACTGAAAAACTTATTCTATTTATAGCTTACGTGATTAACTGTACAGACCAAGTCAAACATAAAACAGAAAAAATTAAAATAATAATCAAATGAGCTGAAAAGTTCTTGGACATGAGGGAACTATCATGGGAACAGGTGAAAAAACAATTAGAGACAGATGGGAAGCCAGGAAGTGGTGAAGGAAGAGCTGTATGATTATTCTGCAATGGAATGCTAGAAGTTGAATACAGAATAGGCAGGAGTTTAAAGGATATATCAAAAATCTAAAAAATAAACCAGAAATTATATGTGTTCAAGAAACTTGGCTGAAATCTACGTTATATTTTGTCATAGTGGATATAAGAGTATACACAGGGATGGACAGGATGGTTTAGGAGGTGGATGTGTCATTTTTATCAAACAAGAAATGTCACACAGAGTATTAAAAATAGGAAAACTTTGGGAAATGATAGTAATTGAAGTTTGAAGTGAAATTGGGGCTGTGAAGATAATTTTTATAATCCATGTAAAAAGTTTTGTTTAGAGTTATTAAGGGAGTTGACAGAACATTTAAAGGGGGAGATTATATGTTGTGAAGATTTTAATGAACATACCACTTTTTTGGGAAGTCAAAATGATAATAATGGAGAGGTAATTGAAGAATTGATTGATATAAACAATTTAATATGTTTAAATGATGAAATGGTACACAAATAAATATTAGGAATGGAAGGGAGGCAGCTATTGATCTAACTTTAGTATCAGAAACAATAGCTGGTATATGTACATGGAAAGTTGAAAACGAAACAATAGGAAGTGATCATTATGTTATAGCAATAGAAGTAGGATGGAAAATGGAAGAGTGAGAGCGTGAGGGTAGATAGATGGAATTTTAGTACTGCTGATTAGGAAAAATTTAGAATAATTAATGAAAGATATTTAAAGACAAATAATATTTATCAAGATATAGAGGGGCTGAATCATTCGGTGTGTGAAGCCATCTTAGAAGCTGCTAAACAGTCAATTAATAAGAAAGGAGGGAAACAAAAAGTTAAAATTGTACCATGGTGGACAGAAGCATGTGAAAATGTGATTAAATCTCGAAATAAAGCATTTAAAGTATTAAAAAGAACTCAGAATATACAAAATCCTATTGAATATAAAAAGCAGCAGGCAATATTGAGAAAAACAATTAAAAATGCAAAGCATATATACTAGAGAAAGTTTTGTAATTCAGTAGGAAGAGAAACAAAAATAGATAAAATATGGGGAATGGTTAAAAGAATGAATGGGATGAAAAAAGAGTTTGGTTATCCAGTTTTAATAGGTAATGGAATTACAGTAAAGAAGGATGATGAGAAACCAGAAATGTTAGTTCAGACCTTTATTAGAGTACATGGATCAGAAGATTTGAGTGAAGAAGGGAGAAGAGGAAGAGAGGAGAAAATAGCAGAGAATGTAGAGATAATAGGTCAAGAGATGACTTAATATCTATGATGAGAACAATAAATGAATCAATGTACCATTTACAAAAGCAGAACTAAATCGTGCCTTAAGGAAAACAAAGAGGACAGCTCCATGAAAAGATCAAATATGTTATATCATGATAAGTCAACTTGGTGAACCATCAAAGGAGATTTTGTTGGAATTATATAATAGCGTTTGGGAGGAGGGAAAGCTGCAAAGAGGGAAAGCTGCCAAAGGTTTGGAAAGAAGCTGTTTTCATACCAATACGTAAACCAGGAAAAGATAGCGCATACCCAGGAAATGTCATGATGCAGCCTGTCTGCTGCACCATGCACAGATTCAAGACACTTTCCACCTTCCATACAGCTCCAGTCTCCCGTTCAGTAATCATCTACACCTGTCAGTCACTAATCAGCCAGCACTCAGCACACCTGTCAGCCTCCCTATTTAAGCTCCCTGCATTCAGTCCTCCCATGTCGGCTTGTCTGTTTACCTGTGCTCTTGACTGCTCGCCTTACCTTTTCATTACCAGCCCGGGTTCCCTTCATCTCCGTCCGTCCGCCTGCTGTGGTTCTGGTTCTGCTCCCACTCCGGTCCAGCAAGTATTCATCCAGTCATGCTGCTTAATTCTGCTGGTCTAGTTCTGGTTCCAAGTCTCTACTCTGCTGTGTTGGTGCTCCTGCTGCCTCCATGCTCTGTCTCCATCCAGCTTGCCAGCCTTAGCCACTAACAGCCTCCTGCTTCTGTTTGGTCTGAACTCTGGTCTTCTTCATCTTCAATAAACTCACAAAACAGAACTCTGTGTGTGGTTGTGTTCGGGTTCCTCACAAAAACATGACAGGAGATTATAGACCTATTGCTTTAACTTCAAATATTTGCAAAATATTGGAGAAAATTATCAATGACAGGCTGGTATATTAATTGGAAAGAAATCAATGTATATCTAGATGGCAAAGTGGTTTCAGAAAAGGAAGGAATACCATGGATCCATCTTTGTGCTTAGAACATGAAATTAGAAAAGCACAAATAAATAGAGAAAGTGTAGTGGCTGTGTTCTTTGATATTGAGAAAGCATATGATATGATGTGGAGGGAAGAATTGATGAACAAACTAGTGAAGATGGATATTAAAGGTAGAATATATAGGTAGATTCCACCTTATTTTTGACGGAAATACGGAGCCACCGAGTTGACATTTTTTTTGTGCGAGGGTCACTTCCTGTCACTGTTTAGCTAGCTGAAAAGTGACTCATGCAGCTACTTCGTCTCAAATTACTCGTCATTATGACTTCAAGGAAGACCGGGATCGTTTGTACGGTTACAGGTTGTCATAATAACGGGTGTAAAAGAAAGGTTTATGTGGAGTGTTTTAATCATTGACCGGGAACAAGAGCTTCGGATGAGGGGCGCCCTACTTCCTTCAACCCCAGCAGAAGAATGAGGAATCTCTTCGCCTGTGGTTAAAAGCTTAAAAGTTGAAGAAATCACAGAAGCGACCGTATGTTTTTTGTTTTTATTTTGTGGACAAAAGACCGACAGAAGACCCACTACGCCAGAAAAGTGGCTAGGCTACGAAGTTCCATTAAAAACAAAATCAAGGAGACAAAGAGGAGAGACACAGGTAAGCTAAGGTATGTTTACATTTGCCATCTTTAACTCTTATTCCTTAGTTTGTGTCGCTTTTGATAAAACGTATGCTTTTACATGAAGACAGCCGTCTTTTGGCATTGTTCCCTCTGTAAATTATTATCTGGATATTTTTACATCCTTGCTGGTAGGTCTATGGGACTCCGTTTGTAAAGCTATACAATGAGATATAAATGCCAGGGTTCGTTTTTCATATTTTTGTTATTCATAAATCTATAAATAAGTCACAGTTCCAAGTTAACTATTTAAATAACAAGCTTAATATTCAGCTCCAAAGTTAACGTTTACTTTGTAAACTAAACATTTAATTTGGAGTTAAATATTTAGTCTGAAAACTAAATGCTTGTTTTACAAACTAAACATTTAGCTGTGTAATTAAATATTTAGTTTGGAACTGTGACATTTACAAATATATAACTGTATAAATGTGTGTTGAAAATCGGACTTTAAAAATGAAAACCCATTTTATTCCTCTTATCACATTAAAGAACCCAAAATATTGCTGTTAGATTTTGACTGCGTAACCTTACAAATGGCATCCCAGATACTAGCACAGGGTGTTTGTAAAAACTGGAAGGAATGTGTGTGATATGAATATTTAAATGAGTAATGATGCAGGTGGTGCTCTATTAGCTTTGTGTTGGTATGTTTTATGCTGTTTAATAAACTTCTTGTGGTCTTGTGTTTGACAGATGACAGCCGCTGTGATGCAGAGGCTGACCGGACCGCTTCATAGTCAGAGTCACCTATGAAGAAATATGCTCACACTACAGGCACTGATGATCACACCTAGGAGAAAAGAAGAAAAATGTATGTGTCTGTGATGAATTTAGGAGGACCCAAGAAATACCCGAAAACAAGTGAGTACAAAATATTAACAGTCTTTATTTTGACGCTGGTGGCGCGGCCCCCTGGCTCGGCTCGCACTCTGCGACTGGCCGCTCCTGAAGGCAGAGTCGCAGGTTAGTGACCAGCAGATATTGACAGGTTGGTGAGAGAGAAGTAGGGTCACTAACCTGGACGTGCTGAGGGCAGAACTCTGACTCCTTATGTCGAAGGCGTCCGAGAGGGGGCTATCCAGGGCTCTTGGTCCAGGTCCGGTCCGGGTCTTTGTCAGGGGGAAATCCGTTTTACTCAGGCAGCGGTTTCCAAGGGAGAATCCAACAGAGCGTCCAGGTCCAGGTCCAGGTCACAATCCAGAAAGCACAGACAGACAGGGAGCAGGCGAACTCGTTTTACTCACGGGCAGGCTGGGGTCAGAAACACGGAGAGGCAGTCCAGTTCTCTGAGGCTGACAGGCAGGACCCAGGCAGGCAGACAAATCCAAAAGGGGCAGACAGGTTTCCAAAAACAGGGGCAAAACAGGTCGAGAGGCAGACAGGCAGACAGGAATTCAAAAAAGGCTGGAAGCGCTCACCGTATGGCTAGAGACGTTCTGGCACTGGAGGCTGCGAGGAGCAGAGCTTTTAAGCAGCCAGGGCGGAGACAGACACAGGTGTGCTGATTGCAATCAGCAGCTCCAGTGCCAGAAACGTTACAGAGCCCCCCCCTCAAGGGCGGATTCCAGACGCCCCAGGTTGGTCCGGATGGGCTCTGTGAAAATCCCTAATGAGGGATTTGTCCAAGATGTGGCGGGCCGGGACCCACTGCCGTTCCTCAGGACCATAACCCTCCCAGTCGATGAGGTACTGGGTGCCTCAACCCCATTTACGGGACTTAAGGATCCTCTTCACGGTGTAAACCGGAGAGCCACCAACCAGGCGGGGGGGAGGTGGGGACGTGGTGGTGGGAGACAGACTGGAGGTGTTGACAGGCTTGATACGGGACACGTGGAAGGTGGGGTGAACCTTCATGGTTGAAGGCAGACGGAGACGGACCGCCACTGGGTTGATGATTTTGGTGATAGGGAATGGCCTAATAAAGCATGGCGCCAGCTTCTTACTGTCCACCCTCAGAGGAAGATCCCTGGTGGACAGCCAAACCCTATCTCCCACTCGGTAGGTTGGGGCTGGAACCCGCCGACGGTTGGCTGCACGGGACTGACTCTGAGATGCGGCGAGTATGGCCTTCCTGGCCCTTCTCCAGGCTCGCCGACACCTCAAAGCAGAAAGACGGGCGGACGGGACTCTGGACTCAATCTCTTCTGTAGTAAAAACTGGCGGTTGAAACCATAAACCACATAGAAGGGAGAGAGACCAGTAGAGGAGGAGGGTGTAGCGTTTATCACATGTTCCACCCAAGGTAAGTTCTGCGCCCATTTGGAGGGGTCCGCCTGGCAGAATAAGCGGATCTTGGTCTCGACCTCCTGGTTCATTCTTTCGGACTGTCCGTCTGACTGGGGGTGGAAACCGGAGGAAAGATTTACAGAAATCCCCAGCATAGCACAGAACTCTTGCCAGTAACGGGCCACAAACTGGGGACCCCGATCTGACACTATGTCAGAGGGCAGACCGTGCAGCCTGAAAACCTCCCTGGCGAGGATGAAACCCATCTCCTTGGCAGAGGGAAGCTTGTTTAAGGGGACCAGATGGACCATTTTAGAGAAACGGTCAACAATCGTGAGGATGACCGAGTGACCGTCAGAGGAAGGGAGACCCGTGATAAAGTCCATTGAGAGGCTGGACCACGGTCGAGGAGGGACTGGGAGAGGATGAAGCAACCCCGAAGGGGGACGACGAGACACCTTAGCCTGGCTGCAGGGGGAACAGGCTGCGACAAACTCCCCGACGTCCTTGACCAGGGACGGCCACCAGGACTGGGACCTGATGAGACGAATGGTCTTACTGACGCCTGGATGGCCGTATAACCAGGAGCTGTGACAGAACTCTATCACCTTCGATCTGAGTTCAGGAGAGACAAAGAGCCTGTCCTTAGGACAGGCTTCGGGCATCTGGACAGAGGCGAGGGACTCCCTTACCTCCCTCTCAAGTTCTAGGCGGGAGACAGCACACCTCACAGAATCCGGTAAGATGAACCCCCGTTCCTCTTCCGGATCCTCCTCGTTTGCCTCGAAGACCCTCGATAAGGCATCCGGCTTGGTGTTTTTGGACCCCGGCCTGTAAGAGAGGGTGAAACTGAATCGACTGAAAAACAGCGCCCACCTGGCCTGCCTGGGGTTGAGTCTTTTTGCAGTTTTGAGGTACTCCAGGTTGCGATGATCAGTCCAGACTAAAAATGGTGTTTTGGAGCCCTCGAGCCAGTGCCGCCATTCTTCTAGGGCCAGCTTAACTGCCAGAAGTTCTCGGTTGCCAACATCATAGTTCTGCTCAGAACTGGATAACCTCCTGGAAAAAAAGGCACAGGGGTGCAAACGACCATCCTCCCCCTCCTGGCTGAGGATGGCTCCGACTCCAGAACTAGATGCATCCACCTCCACTACAAACTGTTTCTCTGGGTTAGGAGAAACGAGGACCGGGGCTGATGTGAACAGTTCTTTAAGGCGCCTGAAAGCCTTGTCTGCCTGTTCATTCCACAGATACGTAGTTTTACAGGAGGTGAGGGCGTGGAGAGGAGAGGCTACCTGGCTGTAGTTCTTGATAAACCTCCTGTAAAAGTTAGCAAACCCCAGAAATCTCTGGAGTTGCTTACGGTCCATCGGGGTTGGCCACTCAGTTACGGCCCGAACCTTGGCTGGGTCCATGGCAATCTGCCCAGGCGACAAAACAAAACCAAGGAAGGAGGAAGATGTTGTGTGAAACTCGCACTTTTCTGCCTTAACGTAAAGCTGATTTTGAAGGAAGCGGAGGAGGACGGAGCGGACGTGTTGCTTATGAGAGGCAAGGTCCTTGGAATAAACGAGAATATCATCAAGATAAACGAAAACAAACTGGCCGATCATGTCCCCAAGAACCTCATTAACCAGGTTCTGAAACACTGCTGGGGCATTAGTTAGGCCAAAAGGCATCACCAGGTATTCGTAATGGCCGGTGGGGGTGTTAAATGCGGTCTTCCATTCGTCACCCTCCCTAATCCGGACTAAGTGGTAGGCGTTGCGAAGGTCCAACTTGGTAAAAACTTTAGCCCCTTGGACCTAGTCAAAAGCGGAGTTCATTAAAGGAATAGGGTATCGGTTCTTAACCGATATGTTATTTAGGCCCCTATAATCAATGCAAGGGCGGAGGGAGCCGTCCTTCTTTTCAACAAAGAAAAACCCTGCCCCAGCTGGAGAGGACGAAGGGCGGATGATGCCAGCTCTCAGGGACTCATTAATGTAGTCCTGCATGGCCTGGGACTCTGGGGGGGACAATGAGTAAAGGCGACCTCTGGGTGGAGCGGCGCCTGGCAACAGGTCAATCGCACAATCATATGAGCGATGAGGAGGTAAACTCGTGGCCTTGGCCTTATTAAAGACCTCCTTTAAATCATGGTATACAGAAGGAACTCTGGACAGGTCTGGGTAAAATTCATCTGTTTTACCTTCGGGAGAACGGGGAGGCTGAGCAGAGGATAAACAGAACTCGGAGCATGACGAAGCCCAACCCGTAATCTCGTTTCGCCTCCAGTCAATCTGGGGGTTGTGCTTGCGGAGCCAGGTAGCGCCCAGGATCACTGGAACCTGCGGGGAGTCAATAACCATAAAGGTGAGTCTCTCTTTATGATTACCTCCCAGGGTCATCTCCACCGGCTCTGAGACGAGGCGTGATTGGTTGAGCTCGTGCCCATCCAGGGCGAGAACACTACGGGCTGAAGAGGCGTTCTGAAGTGGGACGTTAAGCTTCCTGGCCAGGCCTTCGTCCAGAAACTCAGTGTCGGCTCCTGAGTCGATGAAAACTGAGAGCCTGTGGGACTGTGAGGAAAAGGACAGGGTAGCAGGAATTAAACGGTTTGGTGGGACAGCAAGCTTGGTGTAGCTCAGTAGGGATGCCCCACCCCCTACTGAGCTTGGTCTTTTAACGGACAGTTCCGGACTTGGTGACCCACCCCTCCACAGTAGAGGCAAAGTCTCTGCTGCTGCCTGCGCTGGTACTCATCTTTAGTGAGGCCCACCTTACCCAATTGCATGGGCTCTGGCTCTGAAAGCTTTGGTGAAACTGGTGAAGTAATAGGGGAAGGGGCCGACACTCGAGGGGGGATAGATGGTGTCGAACGACGTTCCCTTCGCCGTTCCATGAGGCGGAGGTCCACTCTGTTAGCCAGCTCTTCGAGCTGCTTCAGGGATTTAGGGTACTCTCGAGTGGCGAGCTCATCCTTAATCTTATCGTTGAGCCCAAAAATAAAAACGTCCATAAGGGCAAACTCGTTCCAGAGGCTCTCGACAGACAATAAATGAAAATCAATAACATAATCTGCCACAGATCTATCTCCCTGTCTCAGGGTCAGAAGCCTCCTAGAGGACTCCCGGCAGGGCAGCAAGGGGCTGAAAACTCTCACAAGCTCCTTGGAGAAGTCATGATATGAGTGGCAGATGCGTGAGTCATTTTGCCACTCGGAAGTTCCCCATAACCTGGCTTTGCCGGCTAGCAGAGAAATCACATATGCTACTTTGGACCGGTCTGAAGGGAATGAGGAAGGTTGCAATTCGAAATGTATCTCACACTGTGTGAGAAAAGCCCTGCAATGTTCTGGATCACCAGAAAACATTGCCGGCGGGGAGAGTCGGGGCTCTGACGAGGACGACGTCACCGGAAGTGACGGAGGGCTAGAGGAAGCGGCTTGCGGAAGTGAAGGCTGCGTGCTTCCCTGACTTCGAAGATGGCCTAAAATCTCCAAGACGCCGGCTTCTAAATCAGAAATGGATTTCTCTACCCCCGCGCGCCACTGGGTTTCGGGTACAGGGTCCATGTTTGGCCAGAACGTACTGTGATGAATTTAGGAGGACCCAAGAAATACCCGAAAACAAGTGAGTACAAAATATTAACAGTCTTTATTTTGACGCTGGTGGCGCGGCCCCCTGGCTCGGCTCGCACTCTGCGACTGGCCGCTCCTGAAGGCAGAGTCGCAGGTTAGTGACCAGCAGATATTGACAGGTTGGTGAGAGAGAAGTAGGGTCACTAACCTGGACGTGCTGAGGGCAGAACTCTGACTCCTTATGTCGAAGGCGTCCGAGAGGGGGCTATCCAGGGCTCTTGGTCCAGGTCCGGTCCGGGTCTTTGTCAGGGGGAAATCCGTTTTACTCAGGCAGCGGTTTCCAAGGGAGAATCCAACAGAGCGTCCAGGTCCAGGTCCAGGTCACAATCCAGAAAGCACAGACAGACAGGGGGCAGGCGAACTCGTTTTACTCACGGGCAGGCTGGGGTCAGAAACACGGAGAGGCAGTCCAGTTCTCTGAGGCTGACAGGCAGGACCCAGGCAGGCAGACAAATCCAAAAGGGGCAGACAGGTTTCCAAAAACAGGGGCAAAACAGGTCGAGAGGCAGACAGGCAGACAGGAATTCAAAAAAGGCTGGAAGCGCTCACCGTATGGCTAGAGACGTTCTGGCACTGGAGGCTGCGAGGAGCAGAGCTTTTAAGCAGCCAGGGCGGAGACAGACACAGGTGTGCTGATTGCAATCAGCAGCTCCAGTGCCAGAAACGTTACAGTGTCAGGATTTGTCTTATCAGCCAGACGCTGGCTGACAGGAGGAGTAATGGGTGACTGACCGGGAGGAAACTCTGGAGCGGAGGACTTGAAACCGTGGAACAGCTGCGGTACTTGACCGTCGAGCAGCTGCAGAACTTGAGACCGTGGAAACAGCTGCAGAACTTGACAATGTGGAGCAGCTGCAGAACTTGAGACCGTGGAAACAGCTGCAAAACTTGACAACGTGGAGCAGCTGCAGAACTTGAGGCCGTGGAAACAGCTGCAGAACTTGAGGCCGTGGAAACAGCTGCAGAACTTGAGAACGTGGAGCAGCTGCAGAACTTGAGACCGTGGAAACAGCTGCAGAACTTGACAACGTGGAGCAGCTGCAGAACTTGAGGCCGTGGAAACAGCTGCAGAACTTGAGAACGTGGAGCAGTTGCGGACTTGACCGTCCGGTCAAAAGGAACGGGCGCACGACAGCGCCAAAGGGAAGGAACGGGCGTACGGAAACGCCAAGGGAAGGAACGGGCGTACGGAAATGCCAAGGGAAGGAACGGGCGTACGGAAACGCCAAGGGAAGGAACGGGCGTGTGGAAACGCCAGGGGGAAGGACAGGCGGACTGATACGATAGGGCTCAACAGCGTACGGAAACGCTGGGGCACAACTAGCGTACAGAAACGCCGGGGGAAAGGACCGGGCGCACGGAAATGCCAGAGGAAGACCGGGTGTACTGAAACGCCAAGGGAAAAGACCGGGCGTACGGAAACGCCAAGGGAAGGAACGGGCGGACTGATACGCTAGGGCTCAACAGCGTACGGAAACGCTGGGGCACAACTAGCGTACAGAAACGCCAAGGGGAAGGACCTGGCGTACGGAAACGCCAAGTGAAGGAATGGGCGTACGGAAACGCCAAGGAGAGGAACGGGCGTACGGAAACGCCAAGGGAAGGTGCGGGCGTACGGAAACGCCAAGGGAAGGAACGGGCGTACGGAAACGGCAGGGGAAGGAATGGGCGTATGGGAACGCCAAGGGAAAGGAACGGGCGTACTGAAACACTATGGCTCAACAGCGTACGAAAACGCTGGAGCAATACTAGTGAAATGAAACGCCAGGAACCCGCCGGGGCATGAGGGAAATGCCGGGGCGCAAGGGATGAGAATGCCAGGGCATGAGGGAAACGCCGGGGCGCAAGGGAAAAGATTGCCGGGGCGTGAGGTAAACGCCGAGACGCAAGAGAAGAGATTGCCGGGGCATGAGGGAAATGCCAGGGCACAAGGAAAGATTGCCGGGGCGTGAGGGAAACGCCGGGGCGCAAGGGAAGAGATTGCCGGGGCGTGGGGTAAACGCCAAGACGCAAGACAAGAGATCGCCGCGGCGTGAGGGAAACGCCAGGGCGCAAGGGAAGAGATTGCCAGGGCGTGAGGTAAAGGTAGGGCGTACGAAAACGCCAAGAGGAAAGGAACGGGCGCTTCACAGCGCCAGGGGAAAGAGCGGGCGCTCACAGCGCCAGGGGAAGGAACGGGCGCGCAACAGCGCTAAAGGGGAAAGACAGACGTAGGGGAACACTAGAGAGAAAAGACAGGCGTACTGATATGCTAGGGCTCAACAGCGTACGGAAACGCTGGAGCACAACTAGCATACAGAAAAGCCAGGGGAGAGGACGGGCGTACGGAAACGCCAGGGAAAGAACTGGCATATGGAAACACCAGGGGAAAGTACAGGCTGACCGTAACACTAGGGCTCAACAGCGTATAGAAACGCTGGAGCACAACTGGTGTATGGTAACGCCTGGGGAAAGAACTGGCGTATGGAAACGTCAGGGGAAGCAAGAACGGAGGGCGTCCTAACACGCCAGGGAACACGAACGGAGGGCGTCCTAACATGCCAAGGAACAGGGAGTGCGCCGAGCAGCAACTGGCCGAGCGCGCCAGAGGACTCAGCCAGCGACATGGGAGCGCCGGAGGGCTCTGGTGGCGGCTTGTGTGCGCTGGGCAGCGACAGGCTGGCGCACCAGAGGGCTCAGCTGGCGACTAGGAGCGCCGAAGGGCTCTGGCAGCGCCTAAACACAGAGGAAGACAAGACAAAGAGGACTAGGCCTGGGACTACAAGGCTAAGACAGGGACTACTAGACTAAGACAGAGGCTACAAGACTAAGACAGAGGCTACAAGACTAAGACAGGACTCGAGAGGAACTACAGGGGCTAGACAGGAAAAACAAAACAAAACCAGAAAACTAGGAGGGGAACCGAAACCTAGAGCTAAACTATAAAACAAAGCAAAACAGGGAGACGAGGGCAGGTACAGCTAAACTAATGAAAAACAAGATAACTAAAGCTAGAAATAAGAACACGAGAAATCTAAGGTGAAAACTAAAATTCAGAACCAAAATTCGAAAGCCTAAAGGCAAACCTAGAACAATTAAACAGAGCTGAAAATAAAACCAAAAGCAATTCAATCTGAAAAACTCACACAGAAAGAAAAGGCAATTAGAAGAATTTTATTGATACAATATTTTAAGAGTTTGGCGCTCAGACCTCGGCAGGAAAAATTCACGCTGAATTATACTTCAATATGCATAAGCAGGCGTATGAGAATAGGGACATTTCCCCCCAGGTCTGAAACTGGTGGTGGAGTGGAGATAAATAAAGTTTGTTCAGTCCATATGATGATTTGTTTGAGCTTGATGTCCAACTTGATAAACACAGGTTTGCATGAACTGTCCATGATGAGCAAGCATGAAGCGACTGTGGAGAGGAAAAACTCCCCTTTGGGAAGGAACCTCTGGCAGAACCAGGCTCAACATGGCGGTCTTCTGCCGGACCGTTTTAAGGAGTGACTGGGAATTCCATAAGAGTCCAGGAGGAATTACACTCTGATAGGGACGAGGTTTAAGGAGGCCCGTAGGAAAGCCAGGTGGAGCTTGCTACGATGGTGGAGAAGGGGATGGAGGTGGGTTGAAACCGGTCAACAGAGTCCAAACCGGACACGCCCAGCCACCGCTTGCTCACTGAGCAGAAGGCCGAGACGAGGATGTGGAGTTCTTTTAAGATGAACCCAGGATGCTGATTGGCTTCGAGGAGGAGCAGTTCAAAGCTGATTGGCTTGCGTCGGAGACGGATGAGTCTCTGATTGATGGAGGTAGGCAATAGAGTTTCTTCAGTTTGAATTTTCGCTTAAGCTGCATTTCAATCTGAAAAACTCACACAGAAAGAAAAGGCAATTAGAAGAATTTTATTTATACAATATTTTAAGAATTTGGCGCTCAGACCTCGGCAGGAAAAATTCACGCTGAATTATACTTCAATATGCATAAGCAGGCGTATGAGAATAGGGACATTTCCCCCCAAAAATTGCCTAGGTCGAGGCCGGTGCGTCTGCATGGTCGAAAGACAATGAGACTTGGATTAAAACTAAAAACAGAGACAAGTAGGATGAGTTATAGAGGAAAAGTGCTGCAAAGGCAAAGAGCCGCAAAGGCTTACCAAACAGGGCCGGTTGCCGCGAAGGCCTACCAAAATTGAGTGAGATGAATGGGAGGTGTATGGTAAGGTGCATGAATAGAGATGGTCGGTCTCAGGATGATACTTGGAACTGAAAGGCTTGCAAAGGGGAATGTCTGAAGCGAAATACGACATTAGTGCAATGGTTCTTGCGCTTGCCGAAAAGCAGGCCGAGAGATGATTTGGAGTTGCTGTTTAAGGTGAACACTGCATGATGATTGGGCTTCGAGGAGGTGTGGCTAGAAGCGATTGCTCCATTGGAGGCAGACAAGCCTCTGATTGAATGGAAGTAAGCAAGAGTTCTTCGGTTGTATTTCCGCCTTTAGCATCATTTCAAACTAAAGACTCACAAAGAGAGAAAAGCGATAAGAATTTATTGATACAATAGTTTAAACTTTGGCGCTCGGACCTCGGCAGGAACATAACGGTGATTTATACTTTAACGTAGATAAGCAGATGTATGAGAATAGGGAAATTACCCCCAAAAAAATGCCAAGGTCCAGGCCAGAGCGTCAGCAAGTTCGGAAGGCAGAGAGAAGGAGAAGGATGAGTAATGAAGGAGAAAAGATGTGAAAGCTTAGCAAAGAGGGCCATTGCCACAAAAGCTTACCAAAATTAAACAAGATGAATGGAAAGATGAGGTGAGGTTGATGGAGAGGTGGGAGGTGAGGTGAATGGTCATTTTCGGGCTGATGCACGTGATGAATGAATAATCATGGCAGGGAGCAAGGTGGGAAGCATGCAGGGGACATGGGAGGGAACACACAGGGAACACACAGGGAGCATGGCTGGAAATATGGGAGGGAACACAAAGGAGCATGGCAGAGAACGCAGGGGGCATGGCAGAGCACGCAGGGAACATGGCAGAGAACGCAGGGGGCATGGCAGAGAACGCAGGGGGCATGGCAGAGAACGCAGGGAGCATGGCAGAGAACGCAGGGGGCATGGCAGAGAACGCAGGGAGCATGGCAGAGAACGCAGGGGGCATGGCAGAGCACGCAGGGAAAATGGCAGAGAACGCAGGGGGCATGGCAGAGAACGCAGGGGGCATGGCAGAGAACGCAGGGGGCATGGCAGAGAACGCAGGGGGCATGGCAGAGAACGCAGGGAGCATGGCAGAGAACGCAGGGGGCATGGCAGAGAACGCAGGGTGCATGGCAGAGAACGCAAGGAGCATGGCAGAAAACGCAGGGAGCATAGAAGGGAGCATGGCAAGGAGCATAGAAGGGAGCATAGAAGGGAGCATAGAAGGGAGCATGGCAAGGAGCATAGAAGGGAACATGGCAGGGCAGGCCGCATGGCAGGGAAGAGGGTGTTGCAGGGAGCATAGAAGGAAACACATGGCAAGGAGCATAGAAGGAAACACATGGTAAGGAGGATAGAACGAAACACATGGCAAGGAGCATAGAAGGAAACACATGGCAAGGAGCATGGAAGGAAACACATGGCAAGGAGCATGGAAGGAAACAAATGGCAAGGAGCATAGAAGGAAACACATGGCAAGCAGCATAGAAGGAAACATGGCAAGGAGCATAGAAGGAAACATGGCACGGAGGATGGCAGGGAACACACAGGGAACATTGCATGAAGCATGCAAGGAGTATGCAGGGAACGTAGTGGGGAACATGGCAGGGAACATGAATAAATTAATGACCATAAAAGAATGAACAGAATAACAGGACGCCTGCATGGCGGGACGCCTGGATGACAGAATAAATGACAGGAGATGCATAAATGAATGACCATAAAGGAATGAACAGGATGATAGGACAACTACATGGCGGGACGCCTGGATGACAGGATAAATAACAGAGGATGCTTAGGGATGATGCACTTAAATGAATGAGTGATCAAGAGGGAATGAACAGGACAGGACGCGGGCTTAATGAGACTTGAATGAGATTTGAATCCACCACCAGTATTCACAGTTAGATTACCTTGAAGATGAGCATTAGGCGGCTAAGATGAATGAATGGTCAGAGCAGATATGTGAGGCATGCTGATGATAGCCATCGCCCAGCGATTGGGCTCCACGAGCGTCTGCTGTTGCGCAGCTCACATCCTGAAAGCTGAAATAACTCTAGATGAAAGGCCACAAGATTGACGGTTTCTTGGACAATTTCACAAATCTGCGAACCAACTGTTTTTAGAATCCCCCAAGACTTACGGATGCACATCTGTAAAATTAAACGCATCTACAGACAAAAGACATTATGTATATTTCAAATCCGGATGAGAAGCATGCCAGACCAGAAGGAAAGTTCAGAACAGCAACTCTTAACCAGAGTATTTGTTCAAGGAGGGAAGAGAATGGAATTAGTGAGCTCAAGCTGCCTGGAAATAAAAACGTGACTCTTGAAATGATGCACCTGCGAGATTGAGGTGACCGAGCGAGGAGAGCAGCTGACGCTCAGAAATAACTGATATGAGAATGAAACTTATATCTTGAGAATTCAAGAACTTGTCTGCAGGCAAAAAGCCATCATGGAACTAGGTTGAGATCAATACGTAGAACTCAATTGCAGGCTGACAGGTTTGGTTTGAGAAAAACAACTGGGAATAGTAAAAAGAATATCAATAAGAAGAAAACAACCAGAAAATGAATCGATAATGTTTGCTTAGCTCATAAATGCATAGAATGCCAAACGCATACCAAATGCTGTTATGAATCGATTAGCCTATTTAGCTTATTCCATGTTGTTTGGATGAATTTAATAATTTAATTCAGATTCTGCACTGCATTCTGCTAACTGATGATCTCATTGCTTAGTAGCTTTAGTTAGCCTCACGCCTGCAGAGAGGATCCGTAATTGAAAATAGTATCAACCAGACAACAGCACCTTCTGTGATGCTCTCCGGATATTCATCTTGAATGAATTCTTGAACCTAAAAGAAGAAATAGACAATCCCTAAATACATGAGCAAGTTGCTGTTTAAGATCGCCCAATACTCAAACCATCCCCACAGCCATCCCGACGTCGGGTCCCAGCTGGCATTCAGACAATACCTACGAACAAAAACCTTAAATAACTTTAACATGTATAATTTCACAACACCTGAAGTAATTGATTGGCAAAACATGACAAGAGTGACAGAAGTGGCCTGGTCAGCATGAATGAGAAGTCTGAACCCAATACAGACCAGTCCAAGCGATGCCAAATTGCACCAAAGTTGCAGCGGTTTAATAACGATTGGTATCAATGGCTGAATTTAAAATGCACTTCATACTCCAACCAGTAGGTGGCAGCAATGCCACCACAAGCCCGCTGGCTACCGGCAACACCAGAAGAAGAAGAAAACGAAAACAAACAGTAAAATTAAACATGTTCACCTGAATAGAGGACGAAAATGGGTGAATACATATTACTTGAGCTGGCTCCGAACACATTAGCGAGTGAATGAGAGAGTAGATCCGGCTGAAAAGTTGCGGCCGGGACGAGCGGCAAGGTGGTGCCGCAAAGGCAATGAAAACCAGAGAAGGTCCCGGATGAGACGGCGGATCCTCGAACCAAGAGCCAGCCCCACCGGATCAGTTTGAGAAAGACCCCGGCGCGCTATGAAGCGAAGCTGACCGGAACTTAGGCAGAGTTGGGACGTGTCTGCTTCATTTGTGAGTTCATTGCACCAGGAATCGGAGCTGACGAAAACAGAGGTCGGAAAGGAAGATGTGTGTCAAGACGGTATTCCTATGCAGGAGGATTTCAGGATAAGTTATTGCCTCTTGAATCCGGTCAACAGAGTCCAAACCGGACACGCCCAGCCACCGCTTGCTCACTGAGCAGAAGGCCCGAGACGAGGATGTGGAGTTCTTTTAAGATGAACACAGAATGCTGATTGGCTTCGAGGAGGAGCAGTTCAAAGCTGATTGGCTTGCGTCGGAGACGGATGAGTCTCTGATTGATGGAGGTAGGCAATAGAGTTTCTTCAGTTTGAATTTTCACTTAAGCTGCATAACAGAAACTCAAATACTCTAAAGAAAACGAAAAAAAACTCCTAAATAATTCTAAAACACAAAAAATCCTAGGTAAACCAAACCTGAGGTTAAGCCTAAACAAATTAACAGAAAGCAGAAACAAATCTTCTAAATCAGTAAAGAATACAAAAAACAAGACTAGAAACTAAAGCAGGACTTGAACGCCAACAAAAAACGGAACTGAAGAACTCTAAGAAATCTAAGGGATACTAAAAAACTGAGGAACATTAAGTAACTCAAAACACAAGGACCCAAAAAATAATTCAAAACAAAACAGAAACTCGAAAACGCTGGGCAGCAGGAAGTTACGCTAGGCTACTTCAGAGGCGGGCCGCACGGAAAGCGAACCCGGAAACACAGTCGGAGGTGGATGTCGCAACACAGCGAGCCAAACTAGACGGACCACGGGCGGGGCATCCATGAAGTACCCGAGCAGAGGTGGAGCAGACCCTGCCAGCTTCTGCACCAAGCTCTGTGCGTGCTTAGGTTCATCCTTTTGGCCGGTCCGTAATGTCAGGATTTGTCTTTGGATGAACCCGGACACAGTACGCACACACAGAGCTAGATCTTGAAGTGAGTTTATTGAACAGAATGGAGGGTTTATGATGAGAGGAACCAGAGTCTTTTATGGACGGAGATGAAGGGTGCAGAAGCTGGCTGACAGGAGGAGTAATGGGTGACTGACCAGGAGGAAACTCTGGAGCGGAGGACTTGAAACCGTGGAACAGCTGCGGTACTTGACCGTCGAGCAGCTGCAGAACCTGAGACCGTGGAAACAGCTGCAGAACTTGAGAACGTGGAGCAGCTGCAGAACTTGAGGCCGTGGAAACAGCTGCAGAACATGAGAACGTGGAGCAGTTGCAGACTTGACCGTCGAGCAGCTGCAGAACTTGATACCGTGGAAACAGCTGCAGAACTTGAGAACATGGAGCAGTTGCGGACTTGACCGTCGAGCAGCTGCAGAACTTGAGACCGTGGAAACAGCTGCAGAACTAGAGAACGTGGAGCAGCTGTGGGAACATGAGAACGTAGAACAGCTCTGGAACTTGAGAACGTGGAACAACTCAGGAACTTGAGAATGTGGAACAGCAGCGGGAACTTGAGAACGTGGAACAGCACAGGAACTTGAGAACGTGGAACAACTCAGGAACTTAAGAACGTGGAACAGCAGCGGGAACTTGAGAACGTGGAACCGCACAGGAGACGAGGACAGGAATTGAGAACTTCCGATGGAGCAGAGCTGAGCAGAGTCTTAGGGAATCGACTTGAACAAAAACCAAGTTGAAGCAACGTCTTCAGGCTGACTGCAACAAAAACTGAGCTGACACAGGATACTGGCAGAGACTGAGCAGGAGTGAACACTACGGACCGGCGAGCAAGAACAGACTGAGGTGAGTATAAATAAGGGTGGAACCAGGTGGGAGCAGTTGGAGGTTGATTGCAGAGGACCAGCAGGGCTGCAGATGGTGACACCAACTTTGCAGATGAACTGAACACATTCTTCACCCGTTTTGACTCGACCCACACTGGCCCCCTCCCTGCCGTCAACCCTCCGCATGTTTCCAACCACCAGCCACCCAGAGATTTACCATCCCCCCTGCCACCACTCTCATCAACCCCCGAGCCATCCACACCTTCGGTCCTGCCTGCCTCCCCCCTCACAGTCACACCAATGCAGGTGAGAGGACAGCTGAGGAGGCTTAAACAGAGGAAAGCTGCAGGACCAGACGGCATCCTCCCCAGGCTGCTAAGGACCTGTGCAGATGAGCTCTGTGAGGTCCTGAGCGACATCTACAACCTAAGCCTCAGCCTGGGTGTGGTGCCCACCCTTTGGAAGACCTCCTGTGTGGTACCGGTTCCCAAAACACTGCACGCCAGAGAACCGGCTCACTACAGACCAGTCTCCCTGACCTCACACCTGATGAAGACCATGGAGCGCCTCATCCTAGCTCACCTTTGCACCGTGGTGAGCCCCACCCTGGTCCTGCTGCAGTTTGCCTACCGGCACAATATCGGAGTAGAGGATGCCATTATCTACCTGCTGCAGCGGGCGCTTACCCACCTGGAGACCACCGGGAGCACTGTGAGAGTCATGTTCTTTGACTTCTCCCGCGCTTTCAACACCATCAAACCGGTGCTGCTGAGGGAGAAGCTGAAGGACGCTGGGGTGGACAAACATCTAGCTGACTGGACCATCGACTACCTTGCTAACCACCCTCAGTACGTGCGGCGGCACGGCTGTCAGTCAGAGGTGGCACTCTGCAGCACCGGGGCCCCCTAGGGCACCATTCTGTCTCCGTTTCTTTTCACCCTTTACACCTCGGACTTTACTTACAACACAGAAAGCTGTCACCTTCAGAAGTTCTCTGACGACTCGGCCATTGTGGGCTGTGTGTCTGAGGGTAAAGAGCTGGAGTACTGGTCGGTCATCAGGGACTTTGTGGACTGGTGTGAGAAAAAACATCTGTGCTTAAAATCCAGTAAGACCAAGGAAATGGTGATCGACTTCAGGAGAAGACCCTCACCTCACTCACCTGTGAACATCCAAGGGCAGGACATTGAAACTGTGGAGAGTTTTAAATACCTGGGTGTTCACGTCAATAATAAGCTGGACTGGACTCATAACACCAACGCTCTGTATAAGAAGAGCCAGAGCCGCCTCCACCTCATGAGGAGGCTGAGGTTCTTTGGAGTGAGCAGGCCCCTGCTTAAGACCTTCTATGACTCTGTGGTGGCCTCAGCCCTCCTCTATGCTGTCGTCTGCTGGGCCCCAGGCAGCGCAGAACGGGACAGAATGAGGCTGAATAAGCTGGTGAGGAAGGCCACTTCTGTCCTGGGCTTCACTCTGGACTCAGTGGAGAAAGTAGCTGAGATGAGGGTGTTGTCCAAGTTCACATCCATCATGGACACACTTTCCACCCCCTGCACCAGACTGTAGAGGAGCTGAGCAGCTCCTTTAGTGCCAGACTTAGACACCCTGTCTGTAAAAAGGAGCGCTACCGCAAGTCATTAATTCCTGCTGCTGTCAGATTATACAAGGCTGCACTGTAACTGTAACCAGAACTGTAATAACTAATGCTCAATAACCAATGTGCAACAATCTATCTAATTCACTGTGCGATAACCCGTGCAATAATGCTGAAAGAAGTGAGTTCTTGCTATCAATAACTGTAACCACAACTGTTATAACTTTGGGCAATAACTAATGTGCAATAATCTATTTAATACACTGTGCTATAACTTGTGCTGCTATCTCCAAGTGAATATATGTCAGTACATGTGTATGTAGGCATGTGTGTGTATATATATATATATATATATATATATATATATATATATATATATATATATATATATATAATTTTTTTTTTTTTTCCAGTGTCCTGTCTAGCAATGTGGCAATAAGAATTGATATCTTAATGCCAAATAGAGCTCGACAGATTTTACCAGTGTTGTATAGTAACAAAGTAAAAATACTTCACTACTGTACTTAAGTATATTTTGGAGTACTTTATACTTTTCTTGAGTATACATTTTTTTGATAACTTTTACTTTTACTTCACTATATTTCTGAACTTAATTGCATACTTTTACTCCAATACATTTTCAATGTTTGGTTTAGTTACTCGAGAGAGTAGAGAGAGAGAGACGCACGCAAGAGTTTTGACCCTACTGATAGACTACGACAAAGTCGGGACTTGCCTGGGCTTGTTCATGACCAACAACAGGATAAGAAGCTGGTTCAGTGGTAGGGCAGGTTAAGTTAACCTTGTGGTATAGGTAAAGCGTTTAATAGCAGAGAGTCCTAATTTTCTTAACTAAATGATAACCTGCAGGTGTATCTATTAGCAGGTTTATCACTTCCTGTAGGTTAACTAAGCCTGGTTTATCACTTAACCATGTTCTTAGTATACACTCCCTGGTCTAAATTTTACCTGCACTTGGTTGTGTACAGTTTTAAAGTGCATAGCACTGACCTTACTTGTAGAAGGAAAACTGAAAGCTTATAAAAAGGTTGTATTTTCTGTCTAAACTTGATCTAAATTTCTCCTGCACTTGGTTGTTTATATTATTTCAAGTGAATTTGACTTTTAAAGTTTACTAAAATCTAAAAAAATGTCAAACTGCATTTGCTTTGTTTTACTTTTTACTTATACTTTTTATTACATTACTTGAGTACATCTATTTTTACAGTAATTTTCATACTTAAGTACAAGACATTTCAGATACTTTAAGACTTTTACTCAAGTAACATTTCAGTCAGTGACTTGGACTTTTATCAAAGTCATATTTTGGAGAGGTACCTATACTTTTACTTGACTCTGAGATTTCAGTACTTTATACAACACTGGATTTTACTTTCACAAGTGGAGCAAACAGCTTTCGCCATAATGCTCCGCTTGATTTGTGCGTGTAAATAGCTTTATTGTGATTCCTGCAGGGAGAATTTCAAATTATATGGACACTACAATGGTAAAGTAGGAGAGTAAAAGAAAAACAAGAAGAGAAAAAAAAAGAAAGAATAGGTGAAAGAAAGAAGAGATAAAAGGAAGAGAATGATAAAACGTCCTCTGTCTGCTCCATCGCCGGGAAAGAGACACAAAAAGAACAGCACAACCAACAGACATAAAGCAACAGATACAGTCGTGTAACACCTTGATACCATTGCTAAATCATATGTATTATTATTTAAGCTGACATGTGTAATGTGATACCTAAAAAAGAAAGTAAAAGAAAGTAAATAAATAAATTATAGCCTTTCTGTATATAAGTGAACATTTAATACCTGGGACCCAGCACCTGTGGGAGTTTGTGAGAGTGCACTAGTTTAGGTGAAAAGTTATCCAGAAGGAAATAGTTCGATAGTGATTGTGGAGAACCAAAGACCCACCTTCCCCGAGCACAGAGGCAGGAGTCAGGGGACCCGTAACCCCGGACTCCCAAAGGGGCCCCCAAAGCAGTGCGCCCGAGAGGGGCCTTCACAGGAAATCTGCAACCCCCCCCCCCCCCGAGGAAAGAGGAGAGACGACCCCGAGGAAATCCCCCAGCCACCGCAATGCCGACGCCCCCAAGAGCCGCGGGGACGAGCCTGTGGGCTCCGCCAGCAGCCGGCCGCGCTGAAGTGGTCCTGGCCAGAGGCCCCAGGGGCGCCCCGCCCCCGCGGCAGGGGCCCCGGCCGCCCCCCGGGGGGCCAGGCCCCGCGAAGCCACCGCTGGGAATGGGCCGGCGCCCACCCGGGAACCCGCCCCAAACTCGAGGACCGTCAATGCGCCAGAGGGCCAAGGCGCCTGCCAACGCAGCTGAGGAGGGCAGGACGTGGGGGGATGGGCTCCGCACCTATCGGAGACTTGAGATGATCTTGGGAGAAGGAGCGGACCGGACCCGAGCCTGGGAAAAAAAAAAAAAAAAAAAAAAAAAAAACTCACACCATCCCTCCCTTGTGCCCCACTCGCCACACACAGACACAAAAAAAGGACGCTGTACACACATTCCCACATAGCATTCACATCCAAAAATCCCAAGTGGGGGGGGGTCACCACAATTCAACAATACTGCCTGTGCCCGACCCCCGGCCCCGCCCCCGTACCAGACGCCCCCCGGACCAGGCCCCCAAAAGAGGGGGGGCCGACACGACCCGTATGGGCCACCCGACCAGAGCCCCCCCTCACCCACTATATACCTAATAACTCCCCTTCCTGGGGAGAGCAGAGGCGTCAGCCCCAGACCCGGTAAGCCGCTGGCTTGCCTCAGCAGCCCCCCGCCAAGACCCCGGACCCAGTGGCCTGCACCTCCTCCAGGCCCTAAACTCCGTGCCGCAATCAGAGACCGGGGGTGTGCAAAAGACCCCCGGTCCTCCCTACGCCCGCTCAGATGTTGTGTTGTTGCATGTTGATCTCAGGTGTGTTTAAAACTGGGAGCACCGAAGGGGGTGCACGGCACAGCCCATCCCCCCTCCGGAAGAAAGCTGGTGCCAGCGCCCCCCCTCCAAGCAACTACCCAGAACCCTCAATGTCTAAATGCGAGAGGGGGTGAAGGGAGCCGCCCGAGGCGAGGCTCACACAACATAAGCCCCCCCCACCCCCCGAGACGTCTTCCCCCCACCCCCCCATATCGTGGCCTACATGAATGTGCGTTGTGAAAATGTTTGGAGTAAAAGTGTCTAAAATGCATGATAAAATTGGGGAGAGGGACGTCACCAAAACGTGGCAACCTCCAGTAACGCCCTCACCCCAAGGACCTACATGTATGGCGGCGTGATGGAGCAGGCAGAGGGAGGAGTCCGGGGATGGGGAGCAGAGGACTGGGGAGCCAACCCAGGGAGCCAGCTCCCCTACTGACTCCAATAGGCACCCCGCTCCCCGAAAGCTCCACCCGGAGAAAGGGGCCCCTCCAGCGGCACCACCATAGCCCGGGGGCCGGGGAGAGGCCGCAGGGCCCGCCAGCCAACCACCCACCAGGACCAACACCTCTACCTCCCCCAGCCCAGCCCACAAGCCTACTGTATTTAACCCCCCCCCAAAAAAATAAAATAATATATATATATATATATATATATATATATATATATATATAAAAATAAATTAAAAAATAAGTTAATAAGATGGGGGACCCTGGCCAGCCAGCCCGCACGAGCCATCCCAAACCCCACCCCCCAGGTGAAACCCGCACCGGGAGACTACACAGACCAGGACCGGGACAGGGGGCCGGACACAAGCCCACCAGAACGTCCACCAAACCCCCCCCCACCCCACCCCACCCGTAGATTTAACCCCTCCCCAACACTAACATTCAAACATCTCACCATACATTCGACACTAGACATCCAGGCTGGGTAAGTCACTACTCCCCCTCCCTCCCCTCCCCCCACTAGCAGAATGCCAACCCAAAGAAGGGGAAGAGCATCTGCCCTGAGATGTTAATGACCATGCCCCCCTACCAGCTCAACAGGCCCCGAGGCCCCCCAGCGCACCAGAGGCCCTGTGCAGGGGCGGACACCCGGGCACACGCTGGCCCAGACCCCAAGCGGCACACCCCCCGGAACCGGAACCCCCGAGGCCCTGCCGGAGCCCCCGCCCGAGGGCGGCGCGCCCCAGGGACCCCAGGCCCCCAGACCCCCCCAAGACCCACCCAGCGACAGCACAGCTACCAGGTCAGTAACCCACGTCTGTCACCGCGTAGCTCCCCAAGAGCGCCGCAAGCGGTGCTGTGGGCCACCCATAGGCCTCCCAAACTCCTCCCAGATGGGGGCAACAGACCCTGGAGTCAGACCCACCAAGCGCCCCACTCCAAGTGCCCCCAGAGTCCCAGGAACCCCTCCACCCAGCCACTGCGCCCTGCAGGAAGCAACCCACCGCCCCCCATTCCACTAAGTGATAGTGCTAGCCAAAAAGAGGAGCCCAAAGAGATCGAACAGATGTGGATGCAGATGCTGTCTCAAGATTAATATGATCCAACAAAAGATCTCTATCTGATTGATACTGAGATTCTCCTTACTTTTCCAATTCATGAGGATAGTTTTCTTTGTGATACGTAGTGCAGTGAAAACCATGTAAACTATTTTATTCCCCAGAGGGCTTTCCTCAAAATTACCAAGCAAGCAAACTGATGGGGAAGGTGTAATTTTACAGCTCAAGCACTTTGATAAGTCCTTACATATGTGTCCAGAACCTCTGGACTGGTGTGCATAACCATAACGCATGAATATAATTATCAGGATGATTGCCTATGCAGTGTGGACAGATATTAGATTGTGCAAGACCCATCTTGAATAATCTTTGTCCTGTGTAGTGTACTTTGTGAAGGATTTTGTATTGTATTAGTTGTAAGTTGGTGTTTCTAGTCAATTTGAAAGTTCTTAGACATATCTGAGCCCAGAAGTTTTGTCCAAAGCTGACTGATAGATCCTCTTCCCATTTCATAATAGGAAGAGATATTGAATCATCTATTTTAGTCAGTGTCCTGTATGATTTAGACAGTAGTTTGGGGGGGGGGGGGTTAAATCTAGGAACTCTAATATATTACTTGGAATTTGTAAACCACCTTTAATATGCTTAAATTTTTTTCTAATTATAGATTTAAGTTGTTCATATTCCAAAAATTTATTTTTATTAATGCCATATTGCATATTTAGTTTGGAAAAATTGATGAACTCGGTTCCATCAAGTAAATGTTCCAGATTTTCAATACCTTTATTCTTCCAGTATGTAAAGTTTATCATATTATTATATCTAAAGACATTATAATAGTTTTATTATTTGTACTGTAGGAATAATCTATTAAATTAAGTAATCTGCGTGTATTTGTGGATGACTGCCTTCCTCTGATAAAGCCAGTTTGGTCTGGGTGGATTATGAAAGGAGTGACTTTATCTAATCGTTTTGCAAAAGCTTTACATATTATTTTAATATCCACGTTGATTAAGGATATGGGACGATAGCTGGTGGGCAACATAGGATCTTTGCCCGGCTTAAGCAGAAGACTGATGGTGGCAGAGTTCATATTAGCTGGAAATCTGCCATTTTCCTGAATTTCTCGCAACATTCTGTGAAACGTTGGTGCCAGAATACTCCAGAACTCCTTATAAAACTCAGTAGGGAATCCATCTGGGCCTGGAGCCTTTTTATTGGGCATGCTTGTTAAAGCTTCCTGAACTTCAACTGTTGTCAGCGGTGAGTCCAGTGTCGTTCTTTGGTTATCTGATTGTTTAGGAAGTGTAATTTTATCCAGAAACTGCTTGATGACATTGTCTGATGGATTTATCTGTGATGTGTATAAAGTTTTGTAGAAATCACGGAAGGTGTTATTTATACATTCTGGATCATGTAATGTATTCCCATTGGAATCTGTAACTGCAAATATAGTCGTTTTCTCTTTATTTATTTTTAACTGATTAGCCAAGAAGCTTCCTGACTTATTGCCATGTTCAAAATTTTCTAATTAAAGTTTTTCTATTAGAAATTTGTTTTGCTTTTCAATATACTGGTTTAATTCTAGTTTTATTTTATGGATTTTACCCAACTTTCCCTCTTCCAGGGAAGTTTCTAGTAACTTAAGTTTTTCTTCTAATTCCTGAATCTTCTTGTTTTCCAACCTTTTTGTGAGATGAGAATGAAATTATTTTGCCTCTCATCACTGCTTTCCCTGCTTCCCAAAGTATAGATGCTGAAGTGCCTGGCAGATCATTGTGTTCTAAGTATGAAGCCCACTCTTCTTTGAAAAATTTATTAAAATCTTCATCTTTAAGCAGCGATGTATTAAATCTCCAGCTCTTGTTTTGTGGGGTTATTTTTTTATTTGTTAGGGTTAAAGTAATAGGAGCATGATCACTAATAGCGATAGGATGAATTACAGCATCTGAAACATCCGACAGCAGCGAACTGCTGATTAAGAAATAGTCCAAACGAGAATATGAGTGGTGAACATTTGAAAAAAAAGTATATTGCTTACTATTAGGATGAAGAGAACGCCATGCATCGCAAAGACCAAAATCACTCATGTATTGTTTGATTATATTTAATGACTGCCTACTACGCTGAGACCCTGTTGTATTCAGCCTGTCTATTTCCTCATTTAGACCAAAGTTGAGGTCACCCCCAATAATTAGAGAACTATCCCCGTGTTTTGAAAGTGCATGGAAGAGTTTGTGGAAGAATGAGGGTTCATCAACATTTGGACCATATACACTAACAATACATAACTTCTGGTTATGAATAGATATTTTAATTATTATGAATCTACCTTCGGGATCAATAATTTTGTCTAATATTTTAAAACTAACGTTTTTGTGGATTAAAATTGCTACTCCTCTCTGTCTAGAGTTATAGCAGGCAGCAAACACATTGGTGAGTTAAGATCACTTACAATTGTATCTGATTTATGGGTTTCTTGCAATAAGACAACATCTGCCTTTAATCTTGTAAGCTGTTTAGAGATCTTTAGCTGTTTTTCCCTGGTGCCTGCTCCATGCACATTCCATGACACAAACTTTACATTCATCATAGGTGAAAGTGAGAAGTTGAAAAGTGCATGTCCTCAGAAGAATAGTTATACAAAGACCCAGGTAGCATCATCTGACGTGCTTGTGATTTCCTGGTCAGCAGGAAAGGAGCAGATGAATAATATAAAGAAAGATAGATAATTAAGAAAGTGCAAAGAGTGAGAAAAGATGAAAGAGAAATAACCATCACCCATGCCTCGTGTACCCAACCGTGACTAACAACCATACCGTGCCAACGTGCTCTTGAGCTGTGCATTTATTTTTTTTATCACAGTGTTCCGAACACATTTATTTTTTTATTTTTTTTTCCAAGCGTGACAAGCTATAAATCCACCCTTTGTGCATCTAATAAAGCCAAGGAGTGATCTTCTGATCCCTGAACAACTGACCATTGATATAAAGTTTGTCAACTGACGCCATCATTAATGTATTTTTTCCTGATTGGAAATAACACTCGCCTACGGTCTAGGATTTCCTTAGGAAACTGGTCATTAACACTGAAATCCGCTCCTCTCAATTCGCGGCCATAGCTTTTAACAAACACTTTTTTGTTTATAATGCTCAAATTTGGCTACAATCGGACGAGGGCGGATTTTATCGGGTTTCTTACCTCCGAGCCGGTGAACGCGATGAAATGTGATTTTTTACCTGATCCGCCGGTATTTTCAGCTTCTGCTGGAGAAACTCACGTATAGCAAACTCAGGGTTCTCTTCTTGGCGCTCTGGGATGCCTGCAAAGACGAGGTTGTCTCTCATACTTTGCGACTGTATGTCCAGAATAGATTCTTTCATCTTCTTATTTTCGCCGGTCAGCCGCGTCAACCCCTCGGTTAGCTCCGTGACTTTCCCCCTCAGCGCGTCATTCTCCGCGGCAACAGAAGCTAGCTGGGCTTGGCTAAATTCGACCGCTTCTCTCAAAGCCTGGAACTCTTTGTGGAGCACCTCTACCAAGGCGAGGCGAGCGTCCAGGCTGGTAAGCTTTTTGTCGATGGATTCCAGGACGTCGCTGTAGCTCCTGTCGGGAGACAAAGTGGAAGTTGAGGCACCGGTAGAGCTAGACCGGGTTCGTTTGAGTGAAGGTGTGTTTGTGGCTGCGGGGTTTTTTTTCTTCCCCATCACGATGTTGCCAAAACACTCGTCCACTCGTGTATGTAAGCGGGAAGTACACATGACATCATCTGCCTACTCCGATTTCTTTTGTATTTTTATTCTTATTTTTTTATTTTCTTTTTGATACACTGCATATAGGAAGATACACTGTATATAACTGATGCACCCTTTCCTACTCCTGACTATTGAGCCGATGTGACAAGTAAATTTCTCTAATGTGAGATCAATAAAGACTATCTTATCTTATCTTAAACTCATGTTCAGTGCAGACTCAGAGAGAGGTTATATCCTCAGACATTGGGCTTCTCAACTTAAACCTGAGTCACTCTGTTTTACATCGCATACTTTGCACGCTACATTACTCAATACGTTACTTTATCACTTAAATCATGTCAATGCTTTATCACTTGAACTTTATTAATACTTTGTTAAGTACATTTATTCACCCTTCTTGTCAACCGTTGTTTCCATCAGTGTTCCTATTTTCCTATACTCATTTAATCCCCTATCTTCTTCCTCTCCATTAAAATCACTTCCAAAAACATTAGAATGTAAAACATGAAAACTTCCAATTATTATTTGTATTATTATTTCATCTGATTAAATACTAAAAATTCTAATTACCACAATATTTGGAGTTACAAGCAAAAACAACATAATTAATGGACATTTAAGAGGTGGTTATCTCTTCCTCCATCATTCTCAGATCATGCAGATCTTGTCTCATTCATTTTTCCTATTACTGACTAGTTTTTCATGAGGAACTTTCATATATCCAAACTGAGTAGTAGAGAAGCACACCTAAAACTGAAAGTCTATGCTCATAAATCGCAACCATAAATCAGCAAAACAACTTGTAATAACTCTACTAATAATAACTATCTGAAATATGAACTAAAGGTCACCAATCAATTCTAAAACGTCTTTAGACGAACCCTTTTTGATCCCTGGAGAATCAGTGTACCAGATTAGCGGCTTACAAAGAGTTTTCTATCATTCTGTTACATTTTATCCGAGTGTCTTTTACTCATGTGAGCAGCAACTGATGCTCTTGTCTTACTTTTTATTCATTATTTTTTAACCTGGACATGAACCAAACATTTATCACAGGATCAGCCTGATCCAATTAAAATGAATCGATTAACACACTTACCATAACACAGGGCAGCTCCCTGTCACTACCCAATCCGTACCGGTAGCACATTCCGTTCCATCAGCTCATTTGCGCGGGGGCGAACAGAATAACTTCCGGTAGGCAATATTTCGTTTTTCTTACGTGTTTATTCTTTTGTCTTTTTTCGGGGCGAGGGTTTCTTTTTGTATATCTTTGTATTTGCTGCAATATTGCATATTCTAAAAATTAAATAATTTTTAGATAAATAAAAATACATTGTTTTTTGTTTTTTTAATAGCAAAAATGTTTCCCAGTAGTGGTTAGGGAAATAAAAATATATAAACCATTTCTTAAGGTACATAAAAAACCCAGCTATAAACACATAGGAGTACAGAAACGCATTTGATTTTAAATATTCTTCAGTTTTTTTATAATTTATTTGATTTTCATATGTATGTATTTTGTGCTTAATAAATGTATTTTATTAAGGTATGCCTTGGCTTTATGTGTGTTCTTTGTTCTATTCACTGTTCGGTTTTTGTAAAAAAAAAAAAACAATGCAGCTACTATAATGACGAGGTCTTCTCTAGTTTATGATGTGTACACCAGAGGGTGCTAAAATCTCAATCGATAATTTGAACTTTCTAATAAAACAAATGTTTAGTACAAGATTATTTGTATAACAAAATTCACTGTATAATTAGGGATAAAAATATTTTTTTCCAGTCCTGTTTGAACAAATAATAAAACTAATAGAGTGCATTCAGACGATACAGATAAATGTTACACGATGATATCTTCCCAGACTTCTAAGCATATCCGATGATGACGCAGAGCAATACAATGGAGAGAATGTAAATCGCATCAATTTCATCCAGAAAAGTCTTCAATATTTTCTATATGATATAGTTTAACATTCTTTAATGATTTAAGTATAGAAATTAGTATTTTCAGCACCATATTACATTACATTATTTTTTTGCTGACCCCGAAGTTATTCTGTTCGCGCTTGCGCACATGACCTGATGGAATGGAGAGCACATTTTTGCTAACAGGTTAAAATCAGGCACATCCCAAATTATTTCTGACACTCAATCTGGATTTTTAAAAGGACGCTCTATACACAATAACATTCACCTTATTTTGGACTTAATTGACTATAACCACTTAATTGAAAATTAAGGCTTTGTATTATTTTTAGACTTTTATAAAGCCTTTGATATGATAGAACATGAATTTATGTTCAAAGCTTTAGATTCATTTGGGTTTGGAAATAAATGTATTCATGTAATTAAAACATTTTATAAAGATACAAATAGTTCAATGTGTCTTCCACATGGTACCTCACAAAGATTCAGTCTCAACAAAGGTATAAAACGAGGTTGTCCAATCTCTCCTTTGCTGTTTATTGCTGCTGCAGAGATGCTTTCCATATCAATTAGAAATGCTCAATTTGGTAAATTATCAGTGGTAGGCAAAGAGTTTTCTATTTGTCAGTTAGCTGATGACACAACCATTTTCTTAAATAACCTAAATGAAATTCCCAAAATTTTAAAATTGATTGAAACATTCTAAAATGCTTCAGGACTTAAATTAAATTTAAACAAATGTGAAATTTTGCCTCTTAAAGACTGTCCCATATTTACTGATTTTAATATCCCTGTAAAATCCAACGTCAAATATCTGGGTGTGCATATAAATAAAAATAAATATGATTTAGAAAATCTGAATATTTGGGACAAACTTCAAAAATGTAAAACTCATTTAAATAAATGGACACACAGAGATTTATCTGTTCTGGGAAGAATATTTCTGACCAAAATGGAAAGTATTTCCAGACTTATTTACCCTGCATATACATTACAATACCCAATTCAGCACCTCACCTTGATGCTGTGGGTCTGTGGAAGTGCAACGTTAAACCAGGATTAGGCTGGAGTTTCACATCCACAAAGTCACACAAAACATGGAAGATTTTATGCAGTGGTGAGGTTTTAACAAGATTTTATGTGAAATGTCTGAAAGAGGAGAACTACAATTTAACAAGCTTCTTATTTAAGTATTTTAAGTAAATGACACTTGTTTTTAACTAAATTGTTTAACTGTTTGAAGTCTTTTGTTAATAAAGATTTGTTAAAAGTCAAAATTCTTCTTCGTGTGGGAGGAGTGAGTGTGAAGGAGCGGAAGAGAGAGTGAGTGTTTTTTCGTACTTTTTTTCTATCCTTTTTCACTGGGTGTGGGTAAATATTGTGTAAATAGTTGTTTTACTTTGGGTTTTTGGGGGTTTGGTGTTTTTTGTAGGGTTTGGTGGCCATCGGGTGTTGCCCGGCGGCAGGTTGGTATCTTGAACGCCATGGTGGTGGGTAGTGGTTCTGGTGTCTTCTCCGTGCTGACACGGAGGAACGGCATCAAGGTGGGTGCCGGGTCTCCATGCAGCGTGGAGGACGTTTGTTTGGCGGTGGGTGAGATTCTTGGTCATGGTTCCATCAAGTCCGCAGCCTGCATGAATGGAGCCGCGGTGTTGATTGTTGAGCGGGTTGAGCAGGCGAAACTGTTGGTCGAGTCGTGCATCTCAGTGAGGAGAGAAAAGTGAGGAAAGCGAGGAGGGGCAGAGACAGGGCAGACGGAGACCGCAGCGGAATTGTGGGGTGCGATTACTTTCCATCTATGTGATTTCTGCTCTGTTTCTCAATAAAAGTGCTGGAACGTCATTACCACCGTCTCGTCATTTAGCAAAGATGGGAACTCAGTTACTATTGTTTAGAATTCCATCTAAATTTACCATAACATTTGGCTTTGGCCGGCCCGGAGAGGTTATCCGGCCTCTGGTACCCCGAATGGATTTTCAAGGGATGTGGAGGAGCTCCTGGTCTCGGAGCGTCTGTAGGACGTTGGCGCAAAGATCCGAACCTTTCTTTCATGAGACGGTAAGGGGATTTTTTAAAAAACAAACGCAATTGCTCAAAAATGCGTGCAAGCTTTTAAAATTTAAACCCCATTTAAAGAATACCTTAAGAAATTTAAAAATTTAAAACTGTAAACCTAAAAGATAGTAAAAGTAGAAGCCGGTAGAGATAATTAATTATATTTATATAAGACAGGATTCACAGTACAGAACAGTGACTAAAGTTTTAACATTGAACTAAAATTCTAAATTTAATTAAAATACGTTTTCAGCTGAAATGCGGACTCTCATTCTGGGAGGAGAAGGGGCAGAATGATTTTCACCTGGAGAACGGGTGACCGGGCTGAGTGGTTTGCAGGTGGTCAATTAAAGTCCTCTTGTCTTGGTTTGCACAAGAGGCTGTCCACTAGTGTACTGGATGAAAGCGGCAGGGATGCTTAAGTCCTTGACTGTTGCGGAGATGTTCGCAGC